>NW_022304061.1:0-11525 GCF_002776525.5 Piliocolobus tephrosceles | reverse complement strand
TTTTTTTTTTTTGAGAGGGAGTCTCGCTCTGTCCCCCAGGCTGGAGTACAGTGGCTCGATCTGGGCTCACTGCAAGCTCTGCCTCCTGGGTTTACGCCATCCTCCTGCCTCAGCCTCCCGAGTAGCTGGGACTACAGGCACGTGCCACCATGCCCGGCTAATTTTTGTATTTTTAATAGAGATGATGTTTCACCACGTTGGTCAGGCTGGTCTCGAACTCCTGACCTCGTGATCTGCCCACCTCGGCCCCCCAAAGTGCTGGGATTACAGGCCTGAGCCATTGCGCCTGGCCCTTTTAACTTCTATTTTTGGTTTCGGAGTACATGTGCAGGTTTGCTACATAGGTAAAATTGTGTCATGAGGGTTTGGTATGCAGATTATTATTTCACTGAAGTACTAAGCATAGCACCAGACAGGTATTTTTTCTGATTGTCTTTTTTTTTTTTTTTTTTTTTCTTGACAGTATCTCACTGTGTTGCCCGGGTTAAAGTGCATTGGCACAATCTCAGCTCACTGCAACCTCTGCTTCCTGAGGGCAAGCGCTTTTTGTGCCTCAGCTTCCCATGTAGCTGGTACTATTGGCATAGACCACTATGCCCAGCTAATTTCTGTATTTTTATTAGAGACGAGGTTTCGCCATGTTGGCCAGGCTTGTCTTGAACTACTGACTTCAGGTGATCCACCCGCCTTTACCTCCCAATGTGGTGGGATTACAGGCATGAGCCACCACTTCCGGCTCCTTTTTGTCTTTTCATCTTCCCTCTCAACTAGGCCTCAGTGCTTCTTTTCCCTTCTTTGTGTCCATGTATTCTTAACATTTAACTTACTTATAAATGAGAACATGCAATTGTTTTTCTGTTTCTGCATTAGTTTTCTAAGGATAATAGTTGTCAGGGCCGGGCACGGTGGCTCAAGCCTGTAATCCCAGCACTTTGGGAGGCCGAGACGGGCGGATCACGAGGTCAGGAGATCGAGACCATCCTGGCTAACATGGTGAAACCCCGTCTCTACTAAAAATACAAAAAACTAGCCGGGCGAGGTGGCGGGCGCCTGTAGTCCCAGCTACTTGAGAGGCTGAGGCAGGAGAATGGCATAAACCCGGGAGGCAGAGCTTGCAGTGAACTGAGATCCGGCCACAGCACTCCAGCCCGGGCAACAGAGCGAGACTCCGTCTCAAAAAAAAAAAAAAAATAGTTGTCAGCTCCCTCCATGCTGTTGCACAGAGCATGATCCTGTTCTTTTTTTTATGGCCACATAGTATCCCGTGATTTATATGTGCCATATTTTGTTTTTATTAAATGTTTTATTTAATTTAATTATTTTTCAGTGACAGGTCTCATTCTGTCACTCAGACTGGTGTTATGTCTCCTCACTGCAGCCTCAACCTCCTGGGCTTGAGCAATCCTCCTACCTCAGCCCCCTAAGTAGCTGGGACTACAGGTGTGCACCACCATGCCCAGCTAATTTTTCTTTTTGTATTTTTTGGAGAGACTAAGTTTTGCCATTTTGCCCAGGCTGGTCTTGAACTCCTGAGCTCTGGCAGTCTACCTGCTTTGGCCTCCCAAAGTGTTGGATTACAGGCATGAGCCACCATTCCTGCCCATACCATATTTTCTTTATCCAGTTGTCCACCGATAGGCATTTAAGTTGGTTCCATGTCTTTGCTATTGCAAACAGTGCTGCAGTTAGCATGCATGTGCATCATGTGTTTTTTGATAGAATAGCTTATATTTCTTTGGGTATATACCTAATTGTGAGGTCGCTAAATGGCAAATTCTGTTTTTAGTTCTGTGAGGAATCACCACACTGCTTTTCACAATGGTTGAATTAATTTACACTTTGACCAGCAGGGTATAAGCATTTTCTTTTCTCTGCAACCTTGCCAGCATCTGTTACTGACTTTTTAAACATAGCCCTTCTGACTGGTGTGAGATGGTATCTCTTTGTGATTTTTGAAAACATTTCTCTAATGATTAGTATGGAGCATTTTAAAACTATGGTTGTTAGCCACATGTAAGTCTTGTTTTGAAAAAGCATCTGGGCCGGGCATGGTGGCTCACGCCTGTAATCCCAGCACTTTGGGAGGCCGAGGTGGACAGATCACCTGAGGTCAGGAGTTCGAGACTTGCCTGACCAACATGGAGAAACCCCATCCCTACTAAAAATACAAAAAAATTAGCCGAGTGTGGGGGCACATGCCTGTAATCCCAGCTACTTGGGAGACTGAGGCAGGAGAATCACTGGAACCCAGAAGGTGGAGGTTGTGGTGTGCTGAGATCGTACCACTGCACTCCAGTCTGGGCAACAAGAGTGAAACTTTGTCTCGAAAGAAAGAAGGAAAAAGAGGAAAAAGCAAGCAAGCAAGACAGAAAGAAAAGAAAAGAAAGAAGAGGAGGAGGGGGGAAGAGGAGGAGGAAGGAGAGTGGGGAGGGAGGAAGGAAGAAGGGAAGGAAGGGAAGGAAGGAAAAGCAAGAAAAGCATCTGTTTGGCCAGGTGCAGTGGATCACGGCTGTAATCCCAGCATTTTGGGAGGCTGAGGGAGGTGGATCATTTGAGGTCAGCTCTAGACCAGCCTAGTCAACATGGCAAAATTCTGTCTCTACTGAAAATACAAAAATTAGCTGAGTGTGGTGCTGCACACCTGTAGTCTCAGCTACTCTGAGGCACAAGAATTGCTTGAACCTTGAGCCAGAGGTTGCAGTGAGCTGAGATCATTCCACTGCACTCCAGCCTGGGCAACAGAGCAAGACTCATTCTCCAAAGGAACAAAAAAAAAAAAGCATCTATTTATATCGTTTGCCTACTTTTTAGTGAGGTTGTTTTTTTCTTGTAAACTTAAGTTCCTAATGGATTCTGGATATTAGACCTTTGTCAGAAGCATGGTTTGCAAATATTTTCTTTTTTTCTGTAGTTTGTCTGTTTACTATGTTAATAGTTTCCTTTGCTGTAAAGAGCTCTTTAGTTAGGTCTCATTTGTCAATTTTTGCTTTTGTTGCAATTGCTTTTGTTGTCTTCATTATAAAATATTTGCCAGTTCCTATGTCTAGTTCCTATTTCTTAGGTTATTTATCTTCCAGGGTTTAAAAAAATACTAATTTTGGCCGGGCGCAGTGGCTCATGCCTGTAATTCCAGCACTTTGGGAGGTTGAGGCAGGTAGATCATCTGAGGTCAGGAGTTCGAGACCAACTTGACCAACATGGTGGTCAACACCGTCTCTACTAAAAATACAAAATTAGCCAGGCATGGTGACGCATGCCTGTGATTCTAGCTACTCGGGAGGCTGAAGCAGGAGAATTGCTTGAACCCAGGAGGCGGAGGTTGCAGTGAGCCGAGACTGTGCCATTGCACTCCAGCCTGGGCAACAGAGTGAAACTGCATCTCAAAAAATAATAATAATAATAATAATTTTAAGTTTTACATTTAAGTCTTTAATTCATCTTGAGTTGATTTTTATATATGGTTTAAGGAAGGGGTCCAGTTTCCCAGTTTCCGTCTTCTACATAGTCCTAGCTAGTTATTCCAGCACCATCTATTAAATAAAAAATTCTTCCCGCTTTCCTCGTGTCAGCTTTGTTGAAGTTCAGATGGTTGTAGATGTGTGGCATAAGGAAGGGGTCCAGGTTCAGTCTTCTACGTAGGGGTAGCTAGTTACACCGGTACCATTTATGGAATTCTTCCCACATTCCTCTTGTCAGTTTTGTTGAAGATCAGATAGTTGTAATGTTATGACATTATTTCTGGGCTCTCTGTTTTGTTGCATTTGTCTATCAATCTGTTTTTGTATTAGTATCATGGTGCTTTGGTTACTGTAGCCCTGTTGTATAGTTTGAAGTGGGGTAATGTAATGCCTCCCGCTTTGTTCTTTTTGGTTAGGATTGCCTTGGCTATTTGGGTTCTTTTTCAGTTTCATATAAATTGTAAACTAGTGTTTTTTGTTTTTTGTTTTTTTTTTTAGAATGTTATTTTGTAGTTTGATAGAAATAGTAACAAATTGTTAAATTTATTTTGGCAGTATGGCCACTTTAATGATACTGATCTTTTCTATCCATGAGCATAAAATGGTTTTTTATTTGCTTGTGTCATCTCTGACTTCTTTTTTTTTTGGATGGAGTCTCACTCTGTCACCCAAGGCTGGAGTGCGGTGGCGCGATCTCGGATCACTGCGTCCTTCACCTCCTGGGTTCCAGCAATTCTCTGCCTCAGCCTCCCGAGTAGCTGGGATTACAGGCGCCCACCACCATGCCCAGCTAATTTTTGTATTTTTAGTAGAGATAGGGTTTTGCCATATTGGCCAGGCTGGTCTTGAACTCCTGACCTCAGGTGATCTGCCTGCCTCGGCCTCTTAAAACTGAAAATTGTCTTTAGTATGTTGGGAGGCAGTACTTATGAACACCAGTCACATTACCCTTTTGAGTATATGGTTGAATGACATGTTTAAAGAAAAATTATTACAGCATGCCAGTTTTTAATTTTTCCAAGGAATTATAATCCCAGAATGTTGAGTATTGGTATTCTATCTTTTCTAGCTTGTAGGATTTCTGTTTAGAGTTCCACTGTTAGTCTGATGGGCTTCTCTTTGTAGATTACCTGGTCTTTCTCTCCAGCTGCCCTTATCATTTTTTCCTGAATTTCAGCCTTGAAGAATCTGATGATTCTGTGTCTTAGGGTTGGTTTTCTTTTTTTTTTTTTTTTTTTTTTTTTGAGGCGGAGTCTTGCTCTGTCTCCCGGACTGGAGTGCAGTGGCCGGATCTCAGCTCACTGCAAGCTCCGCCTCCCGGGTTCCCGCCATTCTCCTGCCTCAGCCTCCCGAGTAGCTGGGACCACAGGCGCCGCCACCTCGCCCGGCTAGTTTTTGTATTTTTAGTAGAGACGGGGTTTCACCGTGTTAGCCAGGATGGTCTCGATCTCCTGACCTCGTGATCCGCCCGTCTCGGCCTCCCAAAGTGCTGGGATTACAGGCTTGAGCCACCGCGCCCGGCCCGGGTTGGTTTTCTCCTGGAGTATCTTACTGGGTTCTCTGGACTTTCTGAATTTAAATGTTGGACTCTCTTGTTAGGTTAGAAAAGTTCTTCTGGGTGATATCCTAAAGTATATTTTTCAAGTTGGTTCCATTCTCCCCATCTCTTTAAGGTATCCCAGTCAGATGTAGGTTGTCTTTTTACATAATCACATAGTTCTCAGAGATTTTTTTCATTTCTTTTTATTGTTTTTACTTCAGCCTTGTCTGCATGTCTCATTTCAGCAAGATAGTCTTCAAGCTCTGAATTCTTTCGTCTGCTTGGTCTACTCGATTATTGAGGAACCAAAAAACACAGTTCAGTTCATTTATGTTCCTCTCTAAACTGGTTATTCAGGTTAACAGCTCCTGTAATGTTTTTCATGGTTCTTAGCATCTTTTCATTGGGTTAGGACATGCTGTCTTAGCTTAGCAAAGTTCTCTGTTACCCACCTTCTGAAGCCTACTTCTGTTAATTCATCTATCTCAGCTTCTGCCCAGTTCTGTTTCATTGCTGGAGAGGTGTTGCAATCATTTGGAGAAGAGGCATTCTGCCTTTTTAAGTCTTCAGCATTCTTTTGTGGATTCTTTCTCATCTTTGTGAGTTTACCTAGCTTCAATCTTTGAGAATGCTGAAATTTGGATACGGTTTTTTGGGAACTTTTTTTGTTGATGCTGCTGTTGTTATTGCTTTCTGTTTGTTTTTCTTTTAACAGTCAGGGCCATCTTCTGTAGGGCTGCTGAAATTTGCTTGGGGTTTACTCCAGACCATGTTTGCCTGAGTACATCCCACACCTGGAGATGTCACCAGTGGAGGCTATAGAACAGCAGAGATGACTAGTCGCCTGCTTCTTCCTCTGGAATCTTTGTTGCAGAGAAGCACCGGCGTGGTGACAGTGGGAACACTCCTGTATATGTTGTCTGATGATGTCTGTTGGAAGGTCTCCCCATCAGGATGCATGGGATCGGGGAACCACTTAACAGAGCACTCTGACTGCCCTTTGGTGGAAAGGGTTTGCTAAACTGGGAAGAATTCCACACATCGAAAGTGCCTAGATTCCTCAGCGTCAGCTTGGGAAAAGACAGTCCTCAGAAACCATCTCATTTTTACTGTTTTATGTGTTTCTTGTAGATATGTTTTTTTCTCATTTCCTATTTCACTACCTTAATTTTTGTTTATTTTAATTTTTTTGTGATATGCTTTATTTTTTCATTTTGTTTTCCTTACTATCCATAAATATAATGTAATCATCTTGACATCTAATGTAACCATGTTGAAAAATGGAGATTAAATATCTTAAAGTTAAAACAATATATTTTAATCTCATACACCTTCAGTTAAATACAAAACCTATACTGTTATGTTTTCCAGTTTGTTATTAATATTACAAATCATATTATCTTACATCGTGTGCCCATTAACAGATTTATGATGATTCATATCTTGTTTTTTATATCTAGAAGAACTTTAAGGATTTTATCTAGCATCATAATAGTAAAAAATTCTATGTCTGTGTATTTAAATTTAATAGAGAGCTTTATATTTATTTATGTTTTCATGATACTATTCAGCATGATTTTATTTTTCAACAGAATGGACTCATTTTAGTATTTCTGTGTGTTTATATGCAGTCTCACTATGTTTCTCAGGCTGATCTTGAACTACTGGTCTCAGGTGATCTGACTGCCTTGGCTTCCTAAAGCTGTAGAATTTCAGGCGCGAACCACTGTGCCTGGCCACCATGTAACAATTTTTTTTTAGGACTATGCTAGTTTTAATGAACACCCAGAATTTTTATTTTGGAAAGTATTTTTATCTTGTTTTTGAAGTAAAATAATTTTGAATTAAGTATTATTGTTTATAATTTTTTTGTTACATAAAATTTGGGAAGTCCTCAGCCCTTTTTGGCTTTAAGTAACCTTTGTATTACTTTTTCCCTATATTATTTGTCTAAGATACCTTTCATGAATATGTCGATATATTTGATGGTGTCCGATAAGTTTTACAATCCATATTTTAATTTTGTTTTGCAATTTTTTTGTGTGTGTTACATATTTTAGGGCATGCCACTTCATACCAGTTACTTGTGTTTTGATATTTTCATTTATATTATAATTGTATATGGCAGTGTTTAACTGTACATTTTTAGTGTGAAGCAAAATCACATATGGATCAGTCATATGTCTACAGCCAGTATAGTTACCTCTATGCTTGTCTGCCTTTATAAATATTATTTCTGTATTTTTTAATAACTTGTATATTTGTTATGTAGGTTTGTTGTGAATGGTTGTTCAATCTTGTCTAGGTAAGCAATCATAAAAATTCTCCTGATTTCAATATCTATTGTGAATCTATATTATTTTTGTGTGGGAGAAATGCTTTTGGATTTGAAAATAATACTAAAACTATCTGTATCTTTTAAAGATATTATTGTTTATTTTTACTTGTCAAAAACACAAAATTTATTAAATATTTTTAAATATTCTATTTAGTCATATTAATTATATTGATAGTGCTATGCAACATATCCCTAGAATGTTTTTATCTTGCAAAGCTAAATCTCAATATAAATTAAACAACAATCAGTTTTTCTGATTTTCTGGCTCTTTGCAGACACCACTATGTGTGTGTGTGTGTGTGTGTGTGTGTTTTTTAACTGATTCATGTATCTCATACAACCTCTGTCTTTTTGTGGCTGGCTCATTTCATTTTGCATATCATCAAGCTTCATATTTATAGTTAGAATATTTCCTCTCTTTAAAATCCTGGCTTATATTTCAGTATTTTTATATTTCAAATTATATCTACTGAATGATTTGGTGACAGAAATTTTCATTGCTCTACCGACCGGCTTTCAGTAACAATGCTGCAATAGTTATGGGTATGCAAATAACTCTTTATGTGACTATATATGTGAAAGTTTGTAAATATGCAGCATTCCATTTTGTTAGTCCACTTTTTAGCCATTCTCATGCCAAATTGTTTTAAATCTGTAGCTTTATAATGTTTTGAAATCAGGAACTGTAATGCCTTCAACAGTGTATTTTTTTTTTTTTTTAAGACTGGAACTTCATTGTCTCTTGAGATTTTATATACTTTTGGGGGTGCTGTTTCTATTTCTTCAAAAGTGCAATGAGAAATTATAAAAAACATAACATTAAATCTGTAGATTACATTGAGCAGTATGGACATCTTCAACATATTAATTATTTCAACCTTTGAACAGGAGCTTGCTCAATTGTGTATTTAATTTCCATATATGTAAATTTTAAATTTTTGTCTATACTCATTTTAGTTTGGTAGTAGAATATAATCCATAAAATTTCAGTTTTAACAAATTTAAAAAAATAATTAACGAATAATTCTTTTTTGGCCTAACAGGTGGTCTATCAAGGAGAATGTTGTATGAGCTATTGAGAAGGTTGTGTATCCTGATATTTTTGCGGAGTCTTCTCTAGACCTGTTTTAGAAATAATGGTTTTACACTGCCTTCAAGTCTTCTTTTCACTTACTAATATTCTGTCTTGTTTTATACAGAAAGTGGAGCATTAAAATGTCCTACTATACTTTTACTGTTGTGTAGGTGTTTCTTCCATTCTGTCAAATACTTGCTTTGTATACTTGGAAACTTCATGTGAGATACAAACACACACACACACACAAATCTGTCATAAGTTCCCAGTAAATCTATTATTGTTTAATGTCCTTTGTGTCCTCGCAGTTTTGACTTAAAGTACGTTTTATAAAATATGACGATCTTTGACTTAAGATGTAGCTTGTGTGCTCTTCTGGCCCAGACTGGAGTGCAATGGCATGATCATGGCTGACTGCAACCTGTGTCTCCTGGGTTCAAGCAGTTCTCCTGACTCAGCCTCCCGAGTATCTGGGATTATAGGCACATGCCACCATGCCCGGCTAATTTTTGTATTTTTAGTAGAGACGGGGTTTCCCATGTTGGTCACACTGGTTTCAATCTTCTGACCTCAACTGATCTGTCTGCCTCGGCCTCCCAAAGTACTGTGATTACAGGCATGAGCCACCACACCTGGTCATTTTAAAAAATTTTTATATTGATATACTTTTAGTTCCTTCTTATTTTGTTTTGTGTATCTACACTGATATATTCTTTGTGGTACCTTGGGGATTACATAAAACCTCTAAAAGATACAATACTATATTTAAATCTGGTAAAAAAGGAACTGCAGATGCATGCAAAAAAAAAATTTCTCATTATATATCTGCCCTAAAATTTGTGATTGATATTGCTAATTATATCTTTTTATATGGTATATTTATTAACAGGTGTATATAATGATTTTTGTGATTTTCTCTTTCAAATTTTAGAGAATAATTAGAAATGTTTTCTGCACCATTATGATAATATTATGAAATTCAGTTTTTGCATATGCGTATATCTTTCCCAGAAAATAATGTATTTAATGTGATTATTGTTTTGTTGAATTTTGTTATTTTCGGTAGAAGCAGCTGCTTTTAGCATATGTAGGGCGTATGGAATGCCAATATACTTTTTCAGAATTTGGTTATTTTTGAAGGTTTTTTTTTTTTTTTTTTTTTGAGGCGGAGTCTTGCTCTGTCGCCCGGACTGGAGTGCAGTGGCCGGATCTCAGCTCACTGCAAGCTCCGCCTCCCGGGTTTACGCCATTCTCCTGCCTCAGCCTCCCGAGTAGCTGAGACTACAGGCGCCTGCCACCTCGCCCAGCTAGTTTTTGTATTTTTAGTAGAGACGGGGTTTCACCGTGTTAGCCAGGATGGTCTCAATCTCCTGACCTCGTGATCCGCCCGTCTCGGCCTCCCAAAGTGCTGGGATTACAAGCTTGAGCCACCGCGCCCGGCCTTTTGAAGGTTTTTATCTTTCTATTTGGCAGAGAGATGTGCTGATGGTATTGTACTTACTTGATTACTGTTTTTTTCAGGACTTTGACTATATTACACAGTTCCCTTCTGGCCTGAAAACATTTTGTTGACAATTTACTGGCTATCTAATACGACTGTGCTTGCAAATGACACATCACTTTTATCTTGCAGCTCCTGAGAGTCTCTTCTTGTCTGTGACTTTGAAATTGTGCTTTTATATGTGTTTGTTATAAATATATCTTTGTGTGTATCTTAGTGTTTTTGTTGAGCTTCTTCATTTCTATATCAATTTTTCTTTCAAGAGTTTTCAGTTATTCTTTGTTGTATTTTTTTATATCCAGTTCCTGGTTTTTTGATATTTTAAATATTTTTGTTCTTCCCATGTTTTGATTTTTATGGTTCTCATTGTTTCTCTTTCACCCATTGAGTATTATTCAATTTATTTTCCTTTTTTAACATAAATGTATACATTTCTTTTATGATGTTTTTCTGAAAATGTTGTAATTTTTTGGTGGAACCACATTGCCCTATTTTTTAATACATTGTAGTCTTCAAATGAAATTTGTGCATTAGAAAAAGTTACCTGTCACAATCTTTATAAGGTAGCTCTGTCCTGGTATAGTCTGAAAACCGTTGTCTTGGTTAGAGATTGTGGGAGTCTCTCAAACGTGTTCTTAGAATGAGTCTTGTCAATAATTTTGTGTTTATTTTTTAGTTAAAGGCATTTATTCGTGTTTCTTCTTAATAGTAATCACTTGCTACACTTCTTTTCTGTCTTTGATACTGCAGTCTCTCTGCTGCTTTAAAATTTAACTGTAGTTTCAGCAGACTTAAACTGTCATTCCAGAGTATGCCACCATTTCTTTCAGCACTATGTGTTATAGAAAATAGAAACCACTGTCTGAAAAGGGCTCTAAAAGCAAGTAATGAAGATATATGAGCCGGTATTTATCTTTGTTAAAAAAGCCAAAAGTTGGCAGTTTTCTTCTAAAGGCACTGTGTTATATTGGGGACCAGAAAGAGCAGTTTTAGGTAAACTTTAAGAGACTTTTCTTTTTCTTCTATGTCGCTCTTTGCACTGTGCTCACCTGGGTCACTTCACAAACTTAACTCATTTATAAAATTTCCTCAGGCGTATTTTGGTTAGTGTTTTTGTTACATTTATATGTCCAAAAAGAAATTAGAGCTTTTAGTATTTTGCTTTGCCATCTTGTTTATTTAGTTTGTATAATTTTATAGGTGAGATTTATAAACTGTATTAATCTGAGTCTAGTAAGTGATTTGTCATTTTTATTTCTTTAAGTTATATGTTCTCATTTTGCTCAAGACCTTAGGCCAGAATGAGACATAAAAATTCTTCCAAAAAGTGATACTGAGAAGATATGGAAAATGTGGACATGAGAATTTACAATTAACAAGAGGCCGTAAGAGCGCAGATGAGTGTAATGTGCACAAAGAAGGTTGTGATGGACTAAACCAGTGTTTAACAACTACCAAGAGCAAAATATTTCAATGTCCTAAATATGTGAAAGTCATTCATAAATTTTCAAATTCAAATAGAAATAAGACATACTGGAAAGAAATCTTTCAAATGTAAAAAATGGGACAAATCATTTTGTATGCTTTTATACCTAACTCAACATAGAAGATTT
>NW_022304059.1:0-8242 GCF_002776525.5 Piliocolobus tephrosceles | reverse complement strand
TGTAGGTGTGTGTGTGTAGGGGTGTGTGTGAGAGTGTCGGTGGAGGAGGGCACTCCAGCCCCCAGTGGGATGATGAGAACACGGGGAGGGAGGGGGACAGTTGGAACCGTCGGAGCCGCAGGGGAGCCTGGTGTGGAAGCCGGTACCACGTCAGCAGAACCGAGTTACTGAAGGGCCCACCTGGGTGGAGCCGGGAGTGTGAAGTTTCCGCTTCCCCCAGAGGCTGGAGTCGTGCAGAAGCCCTCACCCACCCGAGCAGGGCCCTGGGGCTCCTGGTCACTCTCTGTGGCAGGGTCTGGCTCTGTGTAAAACGTCCTCATCCAATGCCTGCAGTTGCTCTCGCCAGGTCTGGGCCGTGGAGTGACGGGTGGGCCTGACCGGCTCCTCTGCTCCGCTCAGCGCCCCCACAGGAGCCCCTCCTGTGCTGGGGAAAAGGAGCTGAGCCGGTGAGAGAGGTGACTGCATCCAGCCCTCCCTGGCCACCCGCAGGGTCCTCACGGTGGCGGCTGCTTTGCTGCTCACCCTTCCCAGGAACCCCAAGTCCCCATCACTCTCGGGGGTCCCCCTCTCATCTGAACCGCGTCGGAGGAGGGACGCATCTCACCGGGAGCACCCCTCCAGGCCTGTGAGCCTGGACTTGCTCTCCCGCGCCCGCCCGGGCCTCAGGGCCCAGGAGGGCGCCATGAAGCAAGCAGGTGAACTGCACCCTGGCGCCTCCGGCGGGGCGGCCACAGGCAGCGAAGAGCCCGGAAAACCAGGTCCGAAGCAGACACACCGGTGCTGGAAAGGGGTGGTTGGAGGCAATTCAGGCCCTCCTGCCTGCTTCATAAACAGCAGAAGTTCACCGCTCACTGCTCCGGAGGCTGGAAGCACAAGACCCGGGCCCCGGCAGGCTCCGAGTCTGCCCAAGGCTTCCTGGGTCATAGACGGCACCTTCCCGCCGTGGCCTCTTGTGGGAAAGGGGTGAGGGAGCCCTTTGGGGCTCCTTTTATTTATTTTTTATTTTTTGAGATGGAGTTTTGCTCTTGTTGCCCAGGCTGGAGTACAGTGACGTGAACTTGTCTCACTGCAACCTCCACCTCCCGGGTTCAAGGGATTCTCCTGTCTCAGCTTCGGGATGGCTGGGATTACAGGCATGCACCACCACGCCCAGCTAATTTTTGTAATTTTAGTAGAGATGGGGATTCCCCCATGTTGGCCAGGCTGGTCTCAAACTCCTGACCTCAAGTGATCCACCCACCTTGGCCTCCCAAAGTGCTGGGGTCCCAGGCGTGAGCCGCCGTGCCCAGCCGTGAAATTTGTGTTTTTAAACTTCGTATAAATGGTATTTTGCTGTCCGTGACATTCAGCAACTTGCTCTTCTCATCCCACAGTACCCTTCTGAGGTTAAGCTGCATTGATAGACGCAGGTGTGGTTCATCTGGAATCTGTTCGTGTGAACTGCGCCGCGGCGTCCCCCACCAGGCACCACAGGTGATTCATTCATTTCCCTGAAAAGATGCGTGGATGCTGTTTCTAGCTTCCCATTATCCCCGGTGATGCTGCACCTGCCCCAGGACACACGCTAGGGTGTAGCTGCCGGGCATGGAGCAGGTGTGGTCTCAACTGCAGGGGAAACAGCCGGCAGCCTCCAAAGGGACACGCTGCTTGGTGCTCCTGCCAGGGGGAGAGGCACTGAGGCTCTCGGTCCTCGCCAACACCCCCTTGTGCCACACTCAGGCCCGGCGGGTGGTGTGGGGGCCGCATCTCACAGAGGTCTCTGTCCACGTTGCCCCCGTTGTGACCGCAGCGGGCGCCTCTTGATAGCAGCCACCGGCCTCCTCTTCTAGGATCGCCAGAGGGTTTCCACGTTGCCGGCCCTGACAGGGCTGTTCATCTCCGCTTGGTTTGTGGGACTCCCGGTCGATCTCAGGTATGACCCCTTTGTTGGTGATATGGGTTGCAAATATCCTCTCTGTGTCTGTGGCTTGTCTCGCTGAGTTGTTTATGATGTGCTTTTGTCAAGCAGACGTTTCTAATTTTGCTCTGTCTGGACTTGGCAATCTTTCTGTTCGTGATTTGTGCTTTTGGTGTTTATGTACAAACTCTTTCCCAGTCCAGAGAGCATAAAAAAGTTTGCTTTGTGCGCTGAGGTCTCTAATCCATCTCACAGGAGTTTGTGGCGGGTTGGGGCAGAGGCTCCGCTTGGCATTATTCCATCTGGTGAGCCCATTTCCCCAGATTGATTGCATAGTCCGCGCCCCCCGGGGTCCCACGTTGGCCTCTCTGAGAGGTGGTGCTGCCAGATCTCTGTCTGCCCAAAGCTTCTGTGTGATGAATGGGGCGATTTGAGTTTCTGGAAGCCAAGGGGAGGAGTCCAGGAATGCAGGACTAGAGAGACCTGAAGAGGGCCTGGGGTGACAGGTGGCTGCCCCACACATAGGTGGCTAGATCCTGGGGAAGGCGTGGCAGGTGGGGAACTCCTGGGTGGTGCAATGGGAATAATATAACAAACCAAGACTTAAGACCAGCCTGGGCAAGCATGGCGAGACCTGTCTCTACTAAAAATACAAGCATTAACTGAGTGTGGTGAGGCAAGCCTGTCATCCCAGCACTTTGGGAGGTCAGGGTGGGGGAGGGAGGTCACCTGAGGTCAGCCTGGGCAACATGGCAAAACTCTGTCTTTACTAAAAATACAAAAATTAGCTGGGCATGATGGCAGGCGCCTGTAATCCCAGCCCTTGGGGAGGCTGAGGTGGGCGGATCACTTGAGGTCAGGAATTCGAGACCAGCCTGGCCAACACGGTGGAACCCCTACTAAAAATACAAAATTTAACAAAAATTTAACAAAATTTTACAAAAATTAACAGGGCGCAATGGCTCATGCCTGTAATGTCAGCACCGTGGGAGGCCGAGGCGGGCAGATCACCTGAGCTCAGGAGTTCGAGACCAGCCTGGTCAACATGGTGAGACCCCGTCTCTACTAAAAATGTAAAATTAGCTGGGCGTAGTGGCGGGCACCTGTAGTCTCAGCTGCTTGGGAGACTGAGGCACGAGAATCACTTGGACCCAGCAGGCGGAGGTTGCAGTGAGCCAAGATCACACCACTGCACTCCAGTCTGGGTAACAGCAAGATTCTGTATCAAAACAAAAAACAAAAACAAATGAAGAAAGGAGACGTTCCAAAGGGAAGCGCAGCATTCAGGTTCTGTTTTCGGGGTTCTGTGATGATAGAAGCCTCCTTCATTACTGCAAAATCTTCCTGTAACTCTACTGCGTACACAAAGGCCTTGTTTGAGGGTGGGTCTTCAAGGCAGGCGAGCACAGGGCCTCACACTGGGGCGCCCAGCTCCCTGCCAGCCCAGCCTGTCCGATCCGTGAGACCCTCTGCCCTCAGGTACCCCCCCGGAAGTGAAGTGTGTGAAGTAAGGTGAGGAAGGTGGGCTGGAGGCAGTGGGCTTGTGTCGTCGAAGTCCGCCCAGGCTCACCATCTACCTGCTATGCCAGCGAGGGTCACAGACAGGCCCAGGCTCGCTCAAGGCCACATGGCAAGTTAGAAGAGTGAGAAGCAGGGCTGGTGAGACGACTCACACCTGTAATCTCACTGCTTTGGGGGCCCAAGGCAAGAGGATCCCGTGATCCCAGGAGGTTGAGACCAGCCTGGGTAACATGGCAGGACTCCATCTCTGTAAAATTTGTTTAAAAAATAGGCTGGGGGTCAGCAGCAGTGGCTCACACCTGTAATCCCAGCACTTTGGGAGGCTGAAGCAGGAGGATCACTTGTGGTCAGGAGTTGGAGACCAGCCTGGCCACCATGGTGAAACCCTGTCTCTACTAAAAATACAAAAATTGGCCAGGTGCGGTGGTTCACGCTTGTAATCCCAGCACTTTGGGAGGCTGAGGCAGGTGGATCATGAGGTCAGGAGATCGAGACCATCCTGGCTAACACGGTGAAACCCCGTCTCTACTAAAAATACAAAAAAAAAAAAACTAGCCGGGCGTGGTGGCAGGCGCCTGTAGTCCCAGCTTCTTGGGAGGCTGAGACAGGAGAATGGCGTGAACCCAGGAGGCGGCGGAGCTTGCAGTGAGCAAGATCACGCCACTGCACTCCAGCCTGGGTGACAGAGCGAGACTCCGTCTCAAAAAAAAGAAAATACAAAAATTAGCCAAGTGTGGTGGTGCACACCTGTAATCCCATCTACTCAGGAGGCTGAGGCAGAAGAATCACTTGAACCCGGGAGGCAGATGTTGCAGTGAGCCAAGATCATGCCACTGCACTCCAGTCTGCCTGTCTCAAAAACAAAAACAAAGACAAAAACAAAAAAACGCTGGGCGTGGTGGCACACACCTGTAATCCCAGTTACTCGGGAGAATGAGGCAGGAAAATCGCTTGAACCTGGGAGGCAAAGTTTGCAGTGAGCCAAGATCGCACCGCTGCGCTCCAGCCTGGACTACAGAACCAGACTCCGTCTCAAAAAATAAAAAATAAAAAAAATTAGCTGGGCGTGGTGGCATGCACCTATGTAGTCCCAGCTGCTCAGGAGGCTGAGATGGGAGGATCACTTGAGCCCAGGAGGTTGAGGCTGTAGTAAGCTATGATCACGTCACTGCACTCCAGCCTGGGTGACAGAGAAAAACACTCTCTCTCTCAAAAAAAAGAAAAAAAAAAAAAGAGAAAAAGAAGAAAAGAAGAGCAAGGGCCTCCGTGCTCCCAGAGGCAGCCCTGCCTGAGCAGGACAGCAGCCACAGCTAAGGGTGTGGATGCCTGGAGATGCCCAGTGATGCTGCCCTGGCGTCTCCTCCTCTGCCCGGCCCTCCTCCTCACTCAGCCCCCAGGCTCCGGGTCCTCACACCACGGGGACGTGGGGTCCGGTGCGGGTGCTCAGGTATGAGTTAGAGGCTTGGGCCCCAGGGAGATAAACGGAAGCACCGGTGCCATCGACAGGAAAGCAGGGGTAGCCGGGCGTCCAGGGGCCTGGGTGTGCCAGGCGGTGTATTCATTTGCGAGCAGGGCTGTAACTGGTGTCACAGAGCAGGGGGTTCAACAACAGGCAATTATTTCTCACCGTGCTGGAGGCTGGAGTCCAAGATGAAGGTGTCCTCAGGGCAGGCTCCTCCCTCCTGGGCTTGCAGGTGCCATCTCCCCCTTGTCCACATGGGGGCGCCCTCTGTGTCCTGATCCCCTCTTCTTAGAAGGATACCTGTTGGGATTGGATTAGGGCCCACCCCTATGACCTCATCTCATCTCAATCACCTCTTTTTGTTTGTTTGTTTTTGGTTTTTGAGACAGTGTCTCGCTCTGTCGCCCAGGCTGGAGTGCAGTGGCGTGATCTCAGCTCACTGCAGCCTCCACCTCCCAGGTTCAAGCGATTCTCCTGCCTCAGCCTCCCAAGTGGCTGGGATTACAGGCGTCCACCACCACGCCTGGCTAATTTTTTGTATTTTTAGTAGAGACGAGTGTTCACCATGTTGGTCAGGCTGGTCTCAAACTCCTGACCTCGTGATCTGCCTGCCTCAGTCTCCCAAAGTGCTGAGATTCCAGGTGTGAGCCACTGCTCTCGGCCTTAATTGCCTCTTTAACCGCCCTGTCTCAAAACACAGTCTCATTCTGAGGTTCTGGGGTAAGGCTTCAGTGTATGAAGCTGGGGGGACACAACGAAGCCCCTAAAAGGGGGCACAGGGAGGGAGGAATGTGAGGGGCAGTGAGACCTGGAGCCAGTGGGCCCAGCCCTTTCCACCTGCATGGGGCCTGCGGGAGGTCACATGAATGGGGGTGTGGGTGTCACTGAAGACGGGTGTGTGCAGGGTGTGACAACATGTGGGACATGGGACTGCCAGGACAGGGACACTTCAGGGGCCTTTTAAGGATCAGGGACCACACCCTGCCATCGGCAGGAAGCCCCAGCGACATGTGGCATTGGGAACCCGCTCCCCCGCCCTCTACACGTTAGGAGCCCAGACCCAGCACTGCAGGGAGAAGGGAGGGGAACTGAGATGGATGGAGGCCGTTTCCATCGCCCTGGAGAGGCAGAAGCAGAGGCAGCCTGCAGCTCAGTTGCAGAGAATCAGGAATCGCACCTTTCCCGGCACCCCTCCTTTCGGGGCCTGAGCCAGCCCTGAAACGTGCCTGTGTCTTGTTGCTTCTCTTGGGGTCCACACATCCCCCCAGAGTCTGGGGCAAAGTCACTAAGAAAGACCAGTCCCTTCCAAGCCAGAAACAGGAATGCCTGAAGCCACAGTAGTTAGAATTCCCTCGTCCAGGGACACCACCCAGCTCAGAGCTAGAGGCCACATCTGTGGGAAGAGGAGGGATCCCTAAAAGGCCAGCTCCCTGCTGCTCTCTCCCCCATGCCTTATCATTGGATCTGAAGCCTGAAAGCTGTGGGCTGGGAGGTGGCATCAGCTTGAAGGCTCAGAGGGGGAAACAGCAGCCGCCATGTCCAGCCTTTGGGTTCCTTCTCCTCCAGCTCCCTCCGGGGCCCTGGAGTCAGCCTTCCCGCGGCGGCATTAGGTGTGGGAGACGGGACCAGCGGCCTGTCTGAGGCCAGCTGAGCCCCCGGGCATGAGGCATCTGCTTTGGACCATGAGAGGGTTCCACACAGGTGTGTGGGGAGGGAGAGGCGGTGGAAAGGAAGGGGCCACTGATCCCGGGTGAGCATGGCAGGGCGCCCACCTTCTCACACCTCCCCCGTCCCTCCATTTGGGACTTCACTTGAACATTACCTTCTCTGTCTTAAATTTGTATTATTTTCATTACTTTTTAAAGTAAAAAACAATTTGGTTTTCTGAGACAAGGTCTCGCTGTGTCACTCAGGCTGGAAGTACAGTGGCACGATCATGGCACACTGCAGCCTCAACCTCCTGGGCTCACATGATCCTCCTGCCTCAGCCTTCCAAGTAGCTGAGTAGGTGGCGCTTGGCTGGCTAATTTTAAATCTTTTGTACAGACGTGGTCTTGCCGGGCCTGGTGGCTCACACCTGTAATCCTAGCACTTTGGGAGGTGGAGGCAGGCAGATCACTTGAGGCCAGAAGTTCAATAGCCAGCCTGGCCAATACAGTGAAACCCCATCTCTACGAAAAATACAAAAATTAGCCTGGCATAGTGGCAGGTGCCTGTAATCCCAGCTACTCAGGAGGATGAGGCAGGGAGAATTGCTTGAACCCAGCAGGCGGAGGTTGCAGTGAGCTGAGATCTCACCACTGCACTCCAGCCTGAGCGACAGAGCGAGACTCCATCTCAAAACCAAACCAAACCAAAACAAAAGAAACAGAGACGTGGTCTTAGGCTGGTCTCAAACTGCTGGGCTCAAGCAATCTTCCCACCTTGGCTTCCTAAACTGGGGTTTACAGGCAAGGGGCTGGGATTACGGGCAAGGGCCACCGGCACCTGACCCGTTTTTTGTTTTGCTGTTGTTGTAAAATTCACATAATGTCAAATTTGCTGTTTTAGTCACTCTAAACTGACAATACAGGGGAATCAAGTTCACTCACAATGTTGCACGACTACCACCCTCAGTTCTCCCTGGTTCTCAAGCATCTTCCCCACGCCCAAAGAAACCCTGTTAAACAGTCACTCCTAAGGCCCCAGCAACCACCAATCAACTTTTGGCCTCTATGAATTTGCTTCTTCCAGACATGACATATTAGTGGAACCCTATAGTATGTGCTTTCTTCGTGTCTGGCTTCTTCCTCTTACATCCTAATGTCTTCAGAGTTCACCCATGTTGCAGTGTGTATCAATACTTTATTCCTTTTTCATGGCTGCATAATATTCCATGGTATGGAGAGACCACATTTTGTTTATCCATTCATCCATTAATGGACATTTGGGTTGTTTCCACTTTTTGATGAGTGCGAATAATGCTGCTATGAACATTTGTGTACAAGTTTTTGTTTGACACCTGCTTTCAGTTCTTTGAGGTCCATATGCAGGAGCAGAATTGTTGGGTCGTATTGTAATTTTCTGCTGAGGAACTGCAAAACCGTTTCCCACAGCGGCTGCACCATGTTGCATTGGCATCAGCTTGTGTGAGGATTCTACTTTCTTCACACCCTCACCAACATCTGTTGCTTTCCTTTTTAAAAAAAAAATTATGAGAAACCCGATGAGCGTGGCTTGGTCTTTCCCTGTGGTTTTGATTTCCATTTCCCTGATGATTAGCGATGAGCAGCTTTTCATGGGCTTGTTGGCCATTTGTATGTCTTCTTTGAGGAAATGTCTTTTGAGATACTTTGCTCATTTTTTTTTTTTTTTTTTTTTTT
>NW_022304057.1:0-6882 GCF_002776525.5 Piliocolobus tephrosceles | reverse complement strand
CTTTTGGGACTGGAGAAATAGTAGCAAACAAACTAAATTACCACCACTATGGAGTTTACATCCAAGTAGAGAAAGCATACAAAAACTACACTTTGTCATATGGCAAAAGTGCTATGGGAAAAATTAAAGCAGAATAAGAGGGTGAGGGGGAGACTAGGAGATGGCGTACTTTTTTTTTTTTTTTTTGAGTAGTTAAGGGAGAATTCTGAATAGGTAATAACACCATGGAATACTATGCAGCCATAAAAAAGGATGAGTTTGAGTCCTTTGTAGGGACATGGATGCAGCTGGAAACCATCATTCTCAGCAAACTATCGCAAGAACAGAAAACCAAACACCGCATGTTCTTGCTCATAGGTGGGAACTGAACAATGAGATCACTTGGACTCGGGAAGGGGAACATCACACACTGGGGCCTATCACGGGGAGGGGGGAGGGGAGAGGGATTGCATTGGGAGTTATACCTGATGTAAATGACGAGTTGATGGGTGCAGCACACCAAAATGGCACAAGTATACATATGTAACAAACCTGCACGTTATGCACATGTACCCTAGAACTTAAAGTATTAAATAAAAAAAAAAAAGAATAGACACATAGATGTTCTGAAATAGTCTCACACAGATAGAGTCAATTGACCTTTGAAAAAGCAACAACGACAATTCAATGGAGAATTGACAAGCTTTCAGCACAGACAGTGCTAGAAATATTGGAGGACACACCCATGTGCAAAAAAAAAAAAAGAAAAGAATCTAGCAACAGACCTTACATTTTATACAAAAATGAACTCAATGTTAATCACAGACCTAAATGTAAAATGCAAAACTATGAAACTCCAAGGGATCATACAAGAAAATGAAATAACCTTGGATATGGTGATAAGCTTTTAGATAAAATGCCAAAAGCCAGTCAATGAAAGATAAATATGATAAATTGGATTTTATAAAAATAGTAGAGTTTTTTATTTAGGGGAGGCTTTGGGAGAGACAGATACCGTCTCTGGTAGCATATCAAGAAGTTAGTAATGATGGTCAATTTTAGAGAAAGAAACAGGGAAACTCTTGATTCAGTAGTAGAAGGGCATCTTCATTTTCACTGAATTCCCTGTTGCACATTGGAAATAATTTCCATATGCATATATTAAATTAATATTTCTAAATTAGGAAACGAAACAAAACAGAGATTCTAGTACAGGGTAGAAACATGCGTTGGCATCACAGGCATGCAAAGAAAAGCTCTTAGTATTTGTATCAGCCATAAACTTAACATAAATCAGTAGAGTACTGTGATTGCTAAAAATTGGTGAAATTGGGATTTCCTTAATAGGAATATTACTTTAAAAACTACACTTTCACTGTATATTAGATAAGGGGAGGATGGTTCTTGGCTCCTCTTTCTTAGGAGAGCTACGTTCAGTTTCAGGATTTTATATAATGAGAAAAAGAACATAAACATGTATTTAGCCTGGGAACTAGTGAATAAATTCAAATGCATTCTCCAACCAAAAAAAAAAAAAAAAGAAGTGAGGGAGGAAGTTATGTAGGTATCAGAAGAGAGTATATGTCAAGAAAAAGAACACATGTAAAAAAATCTGAAAATATAATAATTTCTTTTTTTCATCTATATTATAAGGTTGCTGTGAGGATCAAATGAAATAATACATGTGATCTGTATGTAGGTACGTGTGTGTGTGTATGTCTGTGTGTGTGTGTCTGTGTGTGTGTGTATGTGTGTATTGAGACAGGGTCTCACTCTGCTGTCCAGGCTGGAGTGCAGTATTGTAATCTTAGCACGCTGCAGCCCCAAACTTCTGGACTCAAATGATCCTTCCACCTCAGCCCTTCCAGTAGCTGGGACTACAAGTACGCACCACCATACCCACTTAATTTCTAAATTTCTTATAGAGACAGGGTCTTGCTACATTGACCTGGCTGGTCTTGAACTTGAACTTCAACTGGTCTTGGCTTCAAGCCATCGTCTCACCTCCTCCTCCCGAAGTGCTGGGATTATAGGCATGAGCCACCGGCCCGGCTGATCTGTATTTTTTAAGCATTAAATTCATTTTGCTGCTTTTGTGGTTACTATTTTCATAGTTCATTGTTGCAAAGTGAACTCTTTTTTAAATTTCTTTTTTTTTTTTTTGGAGACGGAGTCTTGCTCTGTCGCCCAGGCTGGGGTACAGTGGCCGGATCTCAGCTCACTGCAAGCTCTGCCTCCCAGGTTTACGCCATTCTCCTGCCTCAGCCTCCCGAGTAGCTGAGACTACAGGCACCCGCCACCTTGCCCAGCTAGTTTTTTGTATTTTTTAGTAGAGACGGGGTTTCACCATGTTAGCCAGGATGGTCTCGATCTCCTGACCTCGTGATCCGCCCGTCTCGGCCTCCCAAAGTGCTGGGATTACAGGCTTGAGCCACCGCGCCCAGCCAAAGTGAACTCTTTTATGTCTCATTAAAAGAGAGAAATTCGTGTAGCAACTGCCATCATTTTAAGGTTCACTAGTGAAAATACACTTTATCTGTACTTTCCCAGCACTTATAAATTACTGGGAGATGTCTGTGTAAACAGAGCGCTGTATAGGAGAAAATCACACCAGGCAAGTGTCAAGTTGATGCAGCATTCTAGTGACTCATCTCTGAGATTTGAGAATTCAATGATTCTTAGAACATAAGAGATAGATTTCTCTATTTAGGAATTCTTCTTACTTCAGATTTTCCTCTCCCTGCCTCCTCTTTCCTTTATTTCTTGCTTTCCTGCCTTTTATGCACATTTTATAGTGGCTTAGAAGAAGAACATAAACAGTAAATGGTGGTTGGGAAAGAGGAGCTTATAACATTGGCATGAATAGAGCTAAGAACATATTTCTTAATGTTATATTCAAACACTATTAGATCATTACATGACAAGTTCAGTGACAGGCAACTTTTATAATTTTCTCAGATAAACAGGGATGGGGGAATCCTGGTTCTTTGCTTCTGCTCCTCTAATATTGGGAAACAGCTGACTTGAGGACAGAAACATTCTTGCCACCCCTTTGTATTTGTTTTTTGGTTTGTTTTTGTTTTTGAGACAGAGTCTCCCTCTGTCACCCAGGCTGGAGTGCAGTGGCATGATCTCTGCTCACTGCAACCTCTGCCTCTGGGGTTCAAGAGATTCTCCTGCCTGAGTCTCCTGAATAGCTGGGATTACAGGCTCGTACCACCACGCCTGGCAAATTTTTGTATTTTTAGTAGAGACAGGTGTAGGTCAGGCTTGTCTTGAACTCCTGGCCTCAGGTAATCTGCCTGCTTCGTGCTGGGATTACAGGGATGAGCCACCGTACCCGGGCTGTATTTGTTTTTATATACACATGGAATAAATATTCAAAATCCTTTGTGAAGTAAGGTAGGGTATATATACATCTATAAACAACAAACTTTGGAAACAAGAAAACAGAACTGAAAGAATGTTTATAAAGGTGCACAATGAGAGAGCAATTCCACAGAGGGATTGTTTAGCATTAGTGAAATACCCCTGCCTGGGGTAAGTGAGCTAATGGTTAGTCATGCATGTTTGTGTATATGACTATTAGGTATTTAAAATATCATTGAAAGTTATAAATATATTCCCCATCCTTGACACTAACCCATACCATGATCTGAAAATCAGAACCTCATTTGTAATGATTTGTAGACGTAAGTTCTACATTCTTTCATTTATTCATTTATTTGTTACCTGAAGTTCAAGGCTTGCAGTGCTTTCTGAGCATCTGCTGTATCACTTTGGGGTCATGGTTTTATAGTGCCTGGGAAAAGAAACAGGGCTAGAGATATAAAGCACTGGAGTTTTAATTGCTTTACTTGGCAAAAAGAAAAGGATTTCTGTCTGAGTTCTCCCAGGTCTCTTTTCTCAAGTTTACACCAAGCGCCACACATCCTGACTTCCCACCCCCTTTAAATAATTCCCAAGAGATTCATGATTTTTAAACACTGGGATGCTTAAGGCACACCCGGGGCACTTGCCACAAATGCAGCGACCCTGATTCAGTATGTGTGGGGTGCTGCCCAGAACCTGTATTTTAAATAAGGACCCAGGTGCTTCTGACGCAGGCCATCTGTGGACCACACTGGGAGAAACACTGTTAAGACAAATTTACTCGAAGGTAAAGAAGTCTTCAGAGAAACTATACATTGAAGTGAGTGGCAAATGGTTGAAAGGTGGTTCTGCTTGAGCAGGAGGCCTAGAATCCTGTGAAATTGGTGGAGGCAGAGAAAAGATTTTAGTACGGAGTTTTTATAACATTTTCATAAAGAATTATGGCTGATTTAGTTAGAAAGAGCTATGGTGGGTATTAGAGAAAAGAACATTGGTTGATAAAGTTAGAGGGACCTTGAAGGCAAGGGGATGATTTTTCCCAGGTAGACATGGGGCCCAGAGGAGGGGCATTACTAAGAAACAGTTCTGATTAGTATAGCTAACTGTACACCAAACTACTCTAAAACTTATTGTTTTTTAGAGTTGTTTACAGTTGTGCCCATGGATTAGGACTGTGGATTGAGCACAAGGAGGTTAGCTAGTCTTTGCTCTAGGATATCTGAGACCTCAGTTGAGAAGACTCAAAGGCTAGGAGTGACTCAAAGGATGGGGCCTGGAACATCAGCAAGCACCTTTATTGATGTTCCTGACACCTGGGCGGCACTGATTTGAAAATCAGGACTGACAACTGCAGTGTGCACACACTGGGCTTTCCATGTGGCGTGGCTTCCTCAAAATATGGTGGCCCTGGGGTAGTTGGACTTTTTACATGGTGACTCAGAGCTCTAAGAGCATGAGTGTTCTAGTGAACAACGTGGCAACTGCATTATCATAAGACTTACGGTCTAATCTCAGAAGTCACACAGCATCACTTCTGCAATGCTCTATTGGTTGAAGCAGTCGCAAGCCCACCTAGATTCAAGGAGAGGGAAATTAAACTCCACGTCCTGATGGGATAGTGGCAATGTCACAAAGAGAAGAGCACATGCTATGAGGAATATTGTTGTGCCATCTTTGGGAAATAAAATTTTTCACAGAGATTATAGAAGGAATCCGGGGAGTTGAGTGATGGGAAGAATGGGAAAAAGTAGATCAATTGTGGAAAGTTTATTCAATGCAATACTACACAGCAGTGAAAATGAGTTAACTACCACTACATACATGAGTGTGGATGAAGTTTACAAGAAATACTGTGTGTTGTTACATATTTCAAAAAATTTCATGCTACCAGTTTTATAAATGTCAAAATAGTTAAGATAAGCAACTCAATTAGTTTTATAAACTTCAAAATATTTAAAATAAGCAACACAATTTTATCATTTAAGAACACCTACACATGAGAGGTTTTCAAAAAGTTTTTGGGGCTAGTTTACTTTTTCCAACTATACTTTAAGATAATCCTAGGGAGGATGCTCTTAGCCCAGGAGTTCCAGACTGGCCTGGGCAGCATGTGAAACTCAGTCTCTCTCTTTTTTTTTTTTTTTCTGGAGGCGAGTTTAGCTCTTGTTGCCCAGGCTGCTGTGCAGTGGTGGGGGCTCAGCTGCCCATGGCCTCAGCCTCCCGGGTTTGGGTGGTTCTCCTGCCTCAGCCTCCTGAGCGGCTGGGATTGTAGATGTGAGCCACCATGCCTGGCTCAGTTTGTATTTTAATTAATTAATTTATTTATTTTTTGGTGGAGAGGGGTTTCTCCGTGTACATCAAGCTGGTATCAAACTCCCAACCTCAGGTTATCCGCTGGCTTTGGCCTCCCGGGGTGTTGGGATTACAGCGCGTGAGCCACCGTGCACCACCCAATTTATTAATCAGAAAGGAATAATAGATCGGCCTGGCGTGGTGGTTCATGCTTGTGATTCCAGGACTTTCAATGACCGAGCGCAGCAGATCGCTTGAGCCTAGGAGTTCCAGACCGGCCTGGGGCAACATGGTGAAACCCGGTCTCTTTATTATTATTATTATAATTTTATTTATTTTTGAGGTGGAGTTTCGCTCTTCTAGCCTGGCTGGAGTGCAGTGGGGCGGTCTCAGCTCTCCGCGGCCTCCGCCTGCAGGTTTAGGTGGTTTTTCTGCCTCAGCCTCCCAAGCGGCCGGGATTGCAGGCATGAGTCACCATGCCGAGCTAATTTTGTATTTTTTTTTTTCTTTTTTTGTACAGATGGGGTTTCTCCATGTTGGTAAGGCTGGTCTCAAACTCCTGACCTCAGGTTATCCACCTGCCTCGGCCTCCCGGGGTCCTGGGATTGCAGGCGTGAGCCACCATGTCTGGCCAAATTTATTAATCAGAAAGGAATAGGTCGGCCGGGTGTCAGGGCTCACGCTTGTGATGCTAGGATTTTGGACAGTGGAGCACGGCAGATCGCTTGAGCCTAGGAGTTCCAGACCGGCCTGGGCAGGATGGTGAAACCCCGTCACTTTTTAATTTTTTTTGGAGGCAGAGATTCGGTCTTGTTGCACAGGCTGGAGGGCAATGGCGAGGTCTCGGCTCATCCGGCCTCAGCCTCCCAGGTTTGGGTGGTTCTCCTGCCTCAGCCTCCTGAGTGGCTGGCATCCCAGGAGTGTGATTCCAGGACTTTGGATGGCCAAGCGCTACGGACGCTTGAGCCTGGGCAACATGGTGAAACCGGGTCTCCCTTTTTTTGTTGGTTTGTTTTTTGTTGTTGTTGTTTTTGTTTTTGAGGCGGAGTTTCACTCTTGTTGCCCAGGCTGGAGTGCAGTGGTTTGGTCTCAGCTCCCCGTGGCCTCTGCTTCTTGGGTTTGGATGGTTCTCCTGCCTCAGCCTACCAAGTGGCTGAGATCGCAGGCGGGAGCCATCATAGCCTGCTAAATTTTTTTTTTTTTTTTTTTTGGATACATAAGGGGTTTCTCCCTGTTGGT
>NW_022304056.1:0-1589 GCF_002776525.5 Piliocolobus tephrosceles | reverse complement strand
TGCATATTTTTTTTTTTTTTTTTTTTTTTTGGTGTGTATAAATTAATGTTTTAAATGTTTGTACCTATATACACATATACTGTACATATACTTACTCCTTTAAAATGTAGCCATCAAGATCATCACTGTCCTTGGATTAACAACTGCATAGGTAATTTTTTACACCTATACAAAACGTACATCTTTTCCCCTCCCCTTTTTTTTTATGATTTTTATTTTATGCATTATGTACATTATTAATGTAATTAAAATATGTTAGTCCATTTTTTCTGTTTTACCTTCTGTTTTCTTCCGCAGGAATAAATAATCAGCGAACCTTTTATACGTTTATTTTAGATTTATTATTTTTATTTTTATTTAATTACTATTATATTTTTTTATATTTCCAGAGTTTTTGTTATAACATAAACTATGTAAGAAAACAAATAGTTTAAAAAAAAAAAAAAAAAAAAAAAAAAGTTTATTTATTTGTGTTTGTCATTTTTTCGCAAATTTATATAAATACTATGCAATAAAAATAATTAGTGTCTTTCTTAACAGCTGCCATAAGTCACATTTTTATTATATCGTATAGTAGCCTTATATTATGCCATCCATCCATCTATTTTTTTTTTTTTTTTATTTTAGGTGTTTGCTGCGTTTGTTTTACTGAGCAACTTTATAAACCTAAATCTAACAGGATTTTTATTATATTTATGTGCACGTAACACGAGATCTATAATAACAAACATAACGTTCTATGAGTATTTAAAAAGGTACACAAAAACATCATAAACATATATATTAAACATATATATACGTTCATACATTTATATATACTTAATGTTAATCGAAATATAAAATAGTTATTTATTTTGAATATATAAACATCAACTGTGAAACTGTGAAGATGTATATAATGTTTTTAAGTGCTTTAAAAACTTTTGCTTCTTTTATCAAACATGTCAAAAATGTATGAACTTTTAATCATTGTGTTTTAATCATTGTGTTTTAATCATTGTATTTTCTTTTATTTTATTTTATTTTACTTTACTTTTTTTTTTTTAGACCAAGACACATAAAAGATAATTACAACACTGAGTTACAATGCTGGGATTTTCAAAATTTAAGCCTTATAAAAATTTTAAAGTTTGAAAAAAAGAAAAAAAAAAAAACTCAAAACCCAATTTACACTACATCGTTATAAATTGTATATGCATGTGCTTATGTTTCTAGCCACACACATACTTTTATAGTTTATTTTGTTTTATTTTATTTTGTTTTATTTTATTTTGTTTTATTTTATTTTACTTTTATAGAAATATATATTACTTTTGGTCGTTAAATTATGACGAACCATATTTCAGAAAAAATGAACAATCGGTAATTGCTTTTTTATTGTGCATACGTATATGTACGTGCATATATACACGTGTACATATATACATATATATACATATATATCTATGCTGTATATTTTTAATTTTTAATTTTTTTTTTAGATGGATAAGTCTCATTATACACTACTTCCGAACGACGTATAAGAAAAGAACATTTTTACAGCCTTATTATTTGAATTATAACAGTTTAAAAAAAAAAAAAAAAAAAAA
>NW_022304055.1:0-1071 GCF_002776525.5 Piliocolobus tephrosceles | reverse complement strand
AGTCCCTGAGGACTCAGTGGAGGAATGTGCCGTCACTTGTTCAAATAGCTATGGCCCTTCTGAGTCCAACCAGCCTCACAAGAACTCCAAAATCACATTTGAGGAAGACCAAGTGGACTCGACTCTGCTTATAGACCGTGAATCATCTCCTGATGGATGGCAGGATGCTCTAAACCTTGTCCCAGGTAGCCTCTATTTTCCTTGTGTCTCATACCTTGTCTAGGCTACGGAAGATCCATTCTGAGTACGGGCTGTATAG
Organism: Piliocolobus tephrosceles; assembly: GCF_002776525.5. Lineage (NCBI taxonomy): Eukaryota > Metazoa > Chordata > Mammalia > Primates > Cercopithecidae > Piliocolobus > Piliocolobus tephrosceles. The sequence goes on along the minus strand of NW_022304055.1, from coordinate 812 downwards.
GTACATATTGGTTTACTCAGAAACTTGAATGGAGCTAGGTGCCGTGACTGACACATATATTCGCAGCACTTTGGGAGGCCCAAGTGGGAGGATCATTTGAGTTCATGAGTTCAAGACCAGGCTGGAGAATATGGTGAAACCCATCTTTACAAAGTATACAAAACATTAGCCAGGCATGTTCCTTTGCTCCTATAGTCCCAACTTCTCAGGAGGCTTAGGTGCGAGGATTGGCTCAGATGATCCTCCTACTCTCATTCACTTTTCGCAGGCTAGATTCTCTCTCGTTTTCACTGGCTTGTCTTAGCTGTTAATAAGAAGTCTCTGGCCAGGGTTGCTGGCTCACATCTGTAATCCCAGTACTTTGGGGGGGCGAGGTAGGAGGATCACCTGAGGTCAGGAGTTCAAAAGCAGCCTGGCCAACATAGTGAAATTGCATCTCTACTAAAGCTACAAAAAATAGCTGGCAGGGTGGTTGACGCCTGCAATTCCAGCTACTTGGGAGGCTGACGGACGAGAATCACTTGAACCCAGGAGGCAGAGGTTATAGGGAGCTGAGATGGTGCCACTGAACTCCAGCCTGGACAACACACTGAGACAACCTCTCAAACAAAACGTAAGAAACCAAAACCAAACAACCAATGAAACAAAAATTTAATGAAACAAAAAACAGTCTCTTGAGCTACACAGAAACATTGGCCACTCATGGGGTAAAAAGCTCAGAGCCCAGGCTTGCTTTATAGAAACTTCTAAGCAAGAAAATAGTGCAAGTGTTTGTGTTCTGGTTTCAAGGTGACTGCGTAGCTCAGACAAGT
>NW_022304053.1:0-1790 GCF_002776525.5 Piliocolobus tephrosceles | reverse complement strand
TGCTCCTCAGAAACTTTGATTTCTTGTTATTTTCATTTATAATTATGAAATTGACGTTTTCTCTTCTGGAGGTCAGCCAAGGCCATCTGCACGACTCACGAGTGTGATGGCTCCAGGTCCTCCTTCGGTGTCAGCAGTGTGGCTCCGCTCTGAGACCCTCCTGCACCAGCCGGGCCGTGCAGCTGTTCCCACAACTGCTGTCAGCGAACTACAGTGATTCTAAAATAATCAGCAAACTGAGGTTCCGAACGATGCATTTTAAAGAAAAGTGTGTAAATTTTACTGCATGAAATCAGCTACATCTTTTGCTACTCCAGAGGCTTTTTGTTTTGCTAACCTCAAGGTTCTCTACAATGATCCCGACAGTCAAGGTTCCCAGTTACAGGCAGAGGGTTGGGCAGGCCGCGTCTGATGTTTCACACACACGGAGGATCCACGTCAAAGCATTTTCCCTGTTCACCAACAGCATCAGGACAAACTTTAACCAGTAATAATCTCCCTGTCTGGAAAACTGAGCTCACTTGAGAACTAATGCAACAAATGTGTTTGACAAAGTTGCAGGTGGACATTTTAGTGAATGAATCACTATTTCAAGGAGGATAAAGGCTCACTATTCAAAGGCATGTTTTTGTCAAGTTTTGTCATTTCAGCTTCATGCATTGAAATCATGAAGTGAGGCTTGTAACTGATACATTACAGAATCTCTACAATAGAGAAAATTCCAATTCTGCACATTCACTCTTTCTTTTCCATATGCATATGGATGGTGGTAATTTAAGTTGCCATTCCAACAGGATTTCTAAATTAAACTGTCTTCTACTTTAAACACTACGTGTTCAATGTTACACATTCCATTGTTAAACATTTATAGCAGGGTCTGTATGGCCCGTTTTAAAGATTTCTTCCTCACTAAAAACAAGCGTTTGAACAATAAATGGTCTACTCTAAAATATTCTAGAGACAGAGATACATTTGGAGAGTGGACACACTTAACACAGAAATCTGGAACATCAAACAGGCACAACCAGCAGTGAGGGTGGAAGGGGCGCCATGTGAGTGCCCCTCAAAACACACACAAGCCTGGCTGCTTAAAAGGAATGAATATAGCTCAACACCCCTATGTGAACATTGATGTGTTACTGCCTTACAGAATCCTCCTAGCTGAGCTGCAGGTGTCTTCCTTGGAGCCTTTTCTCACCTACACTGCCTACAGGTGCCCACTGGGCTCCCTGGACAGTCTCATGTCTTTGTTTAGAATATCACAGTACTTGGAGGCCTGTTTAATCCCAAGTCAGAGCCTTATCATAACTCAGACACCATCCCCCAGGGCTTGTGGGCCAACTGTGGCTAATGCAGGCTGCTCCACAGTGCCCTGCAGGTGGGCTGAGTGCATCCACACGATTTTAAGATTTGGGGCTGCTGTTTTCTGCAGTCACAGATGCGGACTTACATATTCATCATGACTGAAGGCAACACGTATTTTTATGTTCCTTCTGTAATGGTAATCATGGCAACACTTCCTCGATCCTTAAGAAAGCCTCCTAACAGCAGTTGCATTCCACCCCCTTCCTTAATAGAATTTACCAAACTAGGTGAAATCAGTCTTCATGAGAAACTGACAAATCAGTGTTCACACAATGGCTTAGTAGCTGGGCATAGAGTGTACGTCAACATTCCAAAGTAAGCACCCATCACAATTATTCCCAACTCGCAAAAAAGCTAGAAAAATTAGAAGGCTTAAAACATAATTATAAATGAAAATAACAAGAAATCAAAGTTTCTGAGGAGCA
>NW_022304052.1:1560-1634 GCF_002776525.5 Piliocolobus tephrosceles | reverse complement strand
ACAAAGCCTGCAAGAAGTATGGGATTATGTAAAAAGACCAAATCTACATCTGATTGGGGTGCCTGAAAGTGAGG
>NW_022304052.1:0-1460 GCF_002776525.5 Piliocolobus tephrosceles | reverse complement strand
AGTGGAAGAATTGACAGCTAGACTAATTAATGCAGAGAAGGTCATAAACGAAATGACAGAGATGAAAACCATGACACGAGAAATACGTGACAAATGCACAAGCTTCAGTAACCGACTCGATCAACTGGAAGAAAGAGTATCAGCGATGGAGGATCAAATGAATGAAATGAAGCGAGAAGAGAAACCAAAAGAAAAAAGAAGAAAAAGAAATGAACAAAGCCTGCAAGAAGTATGGGATTATGTCAAAAGACCAAATCTACGTCTGATTGGGGTGCCTGAAAGTGAGGGGGAAAATGGAACCAAATTGGAAAACACTCTACAGGATATCATCCAGGAGAACTTCCCCAACCTAGCAGGGCAGGCCAACATTCAAATTCAGGAAATACAGAGAACGCCACAAAGATACTCCTCCAGAAGAGCAACTCCAAGACACATAATTGCCAGATTCACCAAAGTTGAAATGAAGGAAAAAATCTTAAGGGCAGCCAGAGAGAAAGGTCGGGTTACCCACAAAGGGAAGCCCATCAGACTGACAGCAGATCTCTCGGCAGAAACTCTACAAGCCAGAAGAGAGTGGGGGCCAATATTCAACGTTCTTAAAGAAAAGAATTTTAAACCCAGAATTTCATATCCAGCCAAACTAAGTTTCATCAGTGAAGGAGAAATAAAATTCTTTACAGATAAGCAAATGCTTAGAGATTTTGTCACCACCAGGCCTGCCTTACAAGAGACCCTGAAGGAAGCCCTAAACATGGAAAGGAACAACCAGTACCAGCCATTGCAAAAACATGCCAAAATGTAAAGACCATCGAGGCTAGGAAGAAACTGCATCAACTAATGAGCAAAATAACCAGTTAATATCATAATGGCAGGATCAAGTTCACACATAACAATATTAACCTTAAATGTAAATGGACTAAATGCTCCAATTAAAAGACACAGACTGGCAAACTGGATAAAGAGTCAAGACCCATCAGTCTGCTGTCTTCAGGAGACCCATCTCACATGCAGAGACATACATAGGCTCAAAATAAAAGGATGGAGGAAGATCTACCAAGCAAATGGAGAACAAAAAAAAGCAGGGGTTGCAATCCTAGTCTCTGATAAAACAGACTTTAAACCATCAAAGATCAAAAGAGACAAAGAAGGCCATTACATAATGGTAAAGGGATCAATTCAACAGGAAGAGCTAACTATCCTAAATATATATGCACCCAATACAGGAGCACCCAGATTCATAAAGCAAGTCCTTAGAGACTTACAAAGAGACTTAGACTCCCATACAATAATAATGGGAGACTTCAACACTCCACTGTCAACATTAGACAGATCAACGAGACAGAAAGTTAACAAGGATATCCAGGAATTGAACTCATCTCTGCACCAAGCGGACCTAATAGACATCTATAGAACTCTCCACCCCAAGTCAACAGAATATACATTCTTCTCAGCACCACATC
>NW_022304050.1:0-3773 GCF_002776525.5 Piliocolobus tephrosceles | reverse complement strand
TGTGTACCTGCAGGCCCCACCTGGGCTGGAAGGCTGCCTCCTTCTCCACAGAGGCGGCACTCAGGAACTACTGAATGAGGGAGGGAGTGGATGAGCAAGATCAGCCAAGGGCCACAGAGAGTGGCCTGCAGCTCCCAGCAGGAACAGCCCCTGCCCTGCCAATCCGGAGGTGCTGGCTCTGTTCTCAGCAGGGCCACTAAAAGCTCCGTTATAACAGCTCTAGGCCACAACGATCAACTTGGTGTCAGGCCCTAGAGACACCAAAACTCCTAACAAATAAAGAGGCTGTGTATGCAGCATGCTGGTTAAAAGCACAGGCTTCAGAGTCAGAGCTTCAATTCCACTTATTATGTGACCTTGAGCAAGTTACTCAATGCATCAATCTCATTTTGTCACCGGCAAAATGATGACATTATCTGCCACACAGTGTTGCTGAAAAAGTAAGAGAGGTGACAGATGCAAAGTGCTTGGCACTTACTTACTCTTACTGGTTTATTACAAAGAAGAGAACACAGGAACAGCCAAATGCAAGAGATGCACAGGGCACACCACGGGGCAGAGAGGTCGGGGCTCCCATGCCATCCCTGGAAGTGCCACCTCCCCAGCACCAAATAAGTTCACTAAACCAGAAGCTCTCCAAACCCAGTATTTAGAGGGTTTTATGGAGTTTTCATAACATAGACATGATTAAGTCATTGGCCACCCATGACTAGCTCAATCTCCAGCCTGTCTCGTCTCCCCTCCCAGAGGTAGGAGTGGGGCTGATATGTCCAACTCTTTACTCATGACTCATCATTCTGGCAACCAGCCCTAATCCTGAACCTGTCCAGGGGTCCGAAGCCACCTGTCATCTTATTATCATACAAAAGACACTCCTATCACCCCAGAGATTCCAAAAGTCTTAGAAGCTCTTGTGTCAGGTATTGAAACCTAAGACCAAATATTATAACCAATGATGTTCCTATCGCTCAGGAAATCACAAGGGTTTTAGAAGCTCTGGGCCAAAAACCAGGAAGAATACTAAATGTATACACTATTGTACTATGTAGCCCACTATCACAATAATTTTTTTTTGAGCGAGTCTACCTCTGTTGCCCAGGTTGGAGTTGGAGTGCAGTGGTGCGATCTCAGCTCACTGCAACCTCCACCTCCCAGGTTCAAGCAATTCTTGTGCCTCACCCTCCTGAGTAGCTGGGACTACAGGTGTGCAACACTACAACTGACTAATTTTTATATTTTTTAGTAGAGACGGGGTTTCACTGTGTTGGCCAGGCTGGCCTTCAACACCTGGCCTCAAGTGATCTGCCTGCCTTGGCCTCCCAAAAATCTGGGATAAGTCACGAGCCACCATGCCTGGCCTCACTACCACAATAATTATACTGAGAGGATGGGGAAGAAAAACGTGGGCAACAGGAGCATGGGGGAGGGTAAGCAACCTGAATCCTTGTCTTCCACAGTAGGACATCTCCCTGTCTTTCACACAATCTAGAAGAACGAGCTAAAACATAAACACTGTAACCTCCAAGGAGCAGGGATCAGATAGAGAAGGGTAAGGTAGGGGATTGCTGGGTTTTGTTCTAAGCCTTGTTAATTTCTGACTCTTAGAGCTGTATGCCTGTACACCTTTGCTAAAAATGAGTATTTACCTGTAATCCCAGCACTTTGGGAAGCCAAGGTGGGCGGATCATGAGGTCAGGAGATGGAGACCATCCTGACTAACACGGTGAAACCCCGTCTCTACTAAAAATACCAAATATTAGCCAGGCGTGGTGGTGGGCGTCTGTAGTCCCAGCTACTCAGGAGGCTGAGGCAGGTGAATGGTGTGAACCTGGGAGGCGGAGCTTGCAGTGAGCTGAGACCACGCCACTGCACTCCAGCCTGGGCGACAGAGCGAGACTCCATCTCAAAAAAAAAAAAAAAAAAAAAAAAAAAAAATTTAATTTTTAAACAAAATCTGATACTTGACCAACAACAATAGTATATTAAGTGATAATGGTTTTTTATTTTTGTTTGAGAGAGGGTCTTGCTCTGTTGCCCCGGCTGGAGTGCCGTGGTGCAATTCTAACTTACTACAGCCTCAAATTATTGGGATCAAGTGATCAACCTCCCGAGCAGCTAGAACCACAGGTGTGCACCACCACGCCCAGCATTTTTTTTTTTTTTTTTGGTAGAGGTGGAGGTCTTGCTATGTTGCTGGTCTTAAACTCCTGACCTCAGTGGATCCTACTGCCTCAGCTTCTCTAAGTGCTGGGATTACAGATGTGAGCCACCACACCAGGCCTAAGTGGTGTATCTAAAATTTTTTGGAATCTAACCACTTTGAAAATGTATGGAGAGCTATAAATCATCTCCCCATAAACACACATGGATGCATATACACAAAATTGTTGCACAGGATTTTGGGGACTTCATAAATTTCTGAAAGCCAGGTTAAAAACCTTAGGATTATAGATTCTGGTTTCTTTTTTTTTTTTTCTTTTCTTTTCTTTTTTTTTTTTGAGACAAAGTCTCGCTTTGTTTTCCAGGCTGGAGTGCAGAGGCGTGATCTCTGCAAGCTCTGCCTCCCGGGTTCAGGCCATTCTCCTCCCTCAGCCTCCCGAGTAGCTGGGACTACAGATGCCTGCCACCATGCCTGGCTAATTTGTTGTATTTTTAGTAGAGGCAGGGTTTCACCATAGCCAGGATGGTCTCAATCTCCTGACCTCGTGATCTGCCCTCCTTGGCCTCCCAAAGTCTGGGATTACAGGCGTGAGCCCCCGCGTCCGGCCCTAGATTCTGGTTTATTAAAGGAAATGTATTTCAAGTCAGAGCTTGTCATTTATTGTACAGGAAAATAAAAACTTCGTTAAAAAAATCAAAAACACCCACATGATACAATGAGGTCCTGCTTGGTTTTAAACTACTTGGTGACCACCATCAGTTGTTTTCTTGACCACAGGATGCACCTAATTCCTAACTATGAGTAAAGGTACAAACATTGTTTATTGGGCTTTTGGCTTCAGCCTTGAAACAATCAGATTCTCTCAAACTCAGGAATGTGAATCGCTGTTGGGTTGATGCAGCTGTTTCCATTCTAGAAATGGACCTGGAATCATGTACTTTTCACCCATGAAGAGTTCTTTGTGTAAAACTTGAAAAGGCAACGTCCCAAATTCCCCATATGGGTGTTTCTTCCAGTAGAGGAATTACTCTAATGACTTCTTAGCAAAACTTACATAATCAGGGCAGGCCATCAAAATACTCCAAAACACAAAGGTGAGCTCCGTTTCTGATGGACCTGTCTCCACTGCTATCAATCTCACCAACAGCCTCACATCAAGTCAGAGGAATGGTTTTTTCATTTAAGAAGGATCTTCGCCGGGCACAGTGGCTCACGCCTGTAATCTCAGCACTTTGGGAGGCTGAGGTGGGTGGATCACCTTGAGGTCGGGAGTTCGAGACCAGCCTGACCAACATGAAGAAACCCCGTCTCTACTAAAAATACAAAAATTAGCCGGGCGTGGTGGCACATAACTATAATCCCAGCTACTACAGAGGCTGAGGCAGGAGAATTGCTTGAACCTGGGAGGCAGAGGTTGCGGTGAGCCAAGATCGTGCCATTGCACTTCAGCCTGGGCAACAAGAGTGAAACTCTGTCTAATAAATAAATAAATAATTAAAATTTATACTCTTGTTTATTTGAATTACCAGTGTGATCCGGGTGCCGGTCATAGTTCTCTCTAAAGGAAGATGCTAAGGCAGGGAAGCTTTACTCATGGCAAGAAACTTTTCTA
>NW_022304049.1:332-4145 GCF_002776525.5 Piliocolobus tephrosceles | reverse complement strand
AGGTTAGCTAGACAAAGAGTACTGATTGGTGTATTTACAAACCCTGGGCTAGACCCAGGGTGCTGATTGGTGTATTTACAAATCCTGAGCTAGACACAGAGTGCTGACTGGTACATTTACAATCCTTTAGCTAGACACAGAGTACTAGACAGAAAAGTACTCCAAGTCCCCATTAGGTTAGCCAGATACAGAGTACTGATTGGTGTATTTACAAACCCTGAGCTAGACACAGAGTGCTGACTGGTACATTTACTATCCCTTAGCTAGACATAAAAGTTCTCCAAGTCCCCACTAGACTCAGGCGTCCAGCTGGCTTCATCTAGTGGAGCCCACACCAGGGCTGCAGGTGGAGCTGCCTGCCAGTCCCAGCTGTGCCTGCACTCCTCAGCCCTTGGGCAGTCATGGGACTGGGAGTCATGGAGTAGGGGCCAGCACCCATCGGGGAGGCTCTGGGCGCGGGAGCCGACTGAGGAGGGAGGGGCTTGGACATGGCAGGCTGCAGGTTGGGAGCCCTTCCCTGTGGGGGGGCGGGGAGGTGGCTGAGGCCCGGTGAGAATTCAAGCATGGTGCATGCGGGCTGGCAATGCTGGGGGACCCGTCGCAACCTAGGCAAGTGCTGGTCTGGGTGCTAAGACCCTCACTGCCCTGGGCTGGCAGTGCCGGCGGCCACCACAAGCAGAGGGAGGCTCCCACAGTGCAGTGGTGGGCTGAAGAGCTCCTCAAGCACAGCCAGAGTGGACGCCAAAGGTGAGGAGGCACTGTGAGGACTGCTAGCACATTGTCACCTCTCAATAATATTAGTGCTGTATATTTGTTTTTGATGATCTGTGGTGGGGAATAAAGCCAATTTGCATATATCCTGCTACTTTGGAACTTGAAAGTTCCAGTATCTTCATACAATAAGATAATATAAATGTTTTAAGAAAATTCTCAGGTTACCTTTTAGATAACATTCAGAAGATATTTAGATTTTTAATAAAACATTTTCATTTTTTGTACCATAGAAAATCATTCTCATTTTTTTCTATAGGCACTGAGAAACATTTCATAAGAGCAATTAGTTTTGTTTTGAATTTTGAGTTCATGAAACATGTTTTGTCATTTCAGTGGTTAAAACTTACTTCATATAGAATATCCTAATTGATGTCTTACAAAGAACATTTTTTCTTAAATTTAACTCTCATATTGTGAGTCAAAGATTATAATTCTTGTTTTGATTATGTAGCAACTGAGGCTAAGAAGAGTGGAAGTAATTCACTAAAGTTCCACAGTGAGCAAAAGATATAATCAGGAGCTAAACCCAGGCTAATGTAACTCCCTAACCCCTTATTCTCCACTCTAGCAATAGGTGTGTCCAATTTTTAAGAACTGTTTTTAATACAATGCTTATCTCTAATATGTGAGGTCTGGTGTGTTAATTACACAGTTTTTCTACTTATTTTAATAAAATACATATATGTACATCTATTTATACATATTGAAAAACTGTGAATTCAATTCTAGTTTCAAAACTTCTGACAGCATTTTTGCATCCAGATATGTAACTAGTTTATATGCTAATCTAAAAGGAATATGACACTCTAAATATTTGAAAAGTCATGGTCACAAATATAAGAAGGCAATTTTGGTGCTTTCCATGAATTCCCAAATCTCCTAGAGTTATGAAAGCATCTTCAAGACATCTCACAAACCTCCCATTATCTGTTAAAGATGAAATCCAATATTTGTATCTTTTGGTTATTTTTACAGTGACTTTTTCTAAGCATATAAGCAGATGTTCAGGGACCTTAGGGCAAAATAATCTCCACTCATAATTACCTCTCCTCTGCTAAGCCAGAGTACACCTGTGAAATCTTTGCAGAACCACATTTATAAGCAGGAAATGTTCAAATTTAGAATGAATTCATTTATATTCTTTTTATATGTATGTTTTCTATTGTGAATATCAGGTGACAAATCAAGCACTAAAATACTAAGTATTTCTATATTAGTATAAATGTTAGTGACATAGTATGTGTAAATAAGATATGAGATAGCCAGTGCCAGCCCTCATTTCCCTGCAGAGACACCAGCATAAAAATAACATATGGACCAAAATACCTTTTGAAAACACTGAAACCCAATTAATAAGTTGTAGTGCCCAAAGTTTCATGCAAAGCTACAAACAGCCACATCGAAATAGGTAAAAAGAGACATTTTGGTTTACCTGCAATGACCCCACCCCCAAACTGGCATGGCTTAATTTCCTGAGGAGGGAGGCCTAGCATGCAGCTTCTTCACAGGGGAGGGAAAAGAAAATTGGAAGGTGTATTCTGGCTTTTTGGAGGGCTGATCGTGTATCAATTTCTGCCTTACCTGACTCAGAAAATTGATGGAGTTGTGAGAGTTTGGGTGGCTGGGAAGACTGAAAACAAGGGAGAGTGAGGGTGGCATAGTGCAGCACCAAAGAAATTGCAGTGCTTTTATAAATGCGCTAGTACCACTCAGCACAACTGGGAGGGTGTGCCCAATTTGAGGTTTCTCCCTCAGGAGGGAAAGAAAAGAGTGGAATATGTGTCTGGTCTTCTGATTTTCGAAAAGGTTGTCTAAAGAACTGGTTTCTGTCTTGCCTGACTTAGAGTATTGACAAGGAGCCAGCATACTTTGGATGTCTCGGACCACTGAGAATAAAAGAGTACAGGGAGACTTGTTGCTGCAGCACCACAGAACCTGCAGTACTGCGGGCAAACACCAGAAATAACCAGAGATTACCAGCTCCTGAAAAGAAAACCAGCCTCTCCGTCTAATTGGGGTTACATGCATAGACTTGGAGAAGTTTCAACCCCCCACCAAGAGGTTTTATAGGTCCCCAGAATCTCTAGTCAGATTGCCTGTTAAAGATATTACCAAGTATGAAGCCAGCCCATAAGAACTTGCAGAAGAATATATTTTTCTAACACATAAATCTAGGTGACCAAAAGTACAAGGCAAATGAGACAAAACAGCAACAACAAACAAACCAGAGAATCAAAGCTTAGCAAAAAAAAAGCAAGAACAAAAGTGTCTGGGAACTAATTCCCCAAAAATGGAGATCTCTGAATTACCTGACAAATAATTCAAAATATTTATTGTTTAAAAAAATTCCATAATCTATAATCCTTTGGGTATATACCCAGTAGTGGGATGGCTGGGTCATATGGTACATCTAGTGCTAGATCCTTGAGGAATTGCCATACTGTTTTCCATAATGGTTGAACTAGTTTACAATCCCACCAATAGTGTAAAAGTGTTCCTATTTCTCCACATCCTCTCCAACACCTGTTGTTTCCTGATTTTTTAATGATTGCCGTTCTAACTGGTGTGAGATGGTATCTCATTGTGGTTTTGATTTGCATTTTTCTGATGGCGAGTGATATGAGCATTTTTTCATGTGTCTGTTGGCTGTATGAATGTCTTCTTTTGAGAAATGTCTGTTCATATCCTTTCCCCACTTTTTGATGGGGTTGTTTGTTTTTTTCTTGTATATTTGTTTGAGTTCTTTGTAGATTCTGGAAATTAGCCCTTTGTCAGATGAGTAGATTGCAAAAATTTTCTCCCATTCTGTAGGTTGCCTGTTCACTCTGATGGTAGTTTCTTTTGCTGTGCAGAAGCTCTTTAGTTTAATGAGATCCCATTTGTCAATTTTGGCTTTTGCTGTCATTGCTTTTGGTGTTTTAGACATGAAGATCTTGCCCATGCCTATGTGCACACGTATGTTTATTGCGGCACTATTCACAATAGCAAAAACTTGGAATCAACCCAAATGTCCATCTGTGACAGACTAGATTAAGAAAA
>NW_022304049.1:0-232 GCF_002776525.5 Piliocolobus tephrosceles | reverse complement strand
TTGGAATCAACCCAAATGTCCATCTGTGACAGACTAGATTAAGAAAATGTGGCACATATACACCATGGAATACTATGCAGCCATAAAAAAGGATCAGTTTGCGTCCTTTGTAGGGACATGGATACAGCTGGAAACCATCATTCTCAGCAAACTATCACAAGAAGAGAAAACCAAACACCGCATGTTCTCACTCATAGGTGGGAACTGAACAATGACATCACTTGGACTCGGG
>NW_022304048.1:0-9720 GCF_002776525.5 Piliocolobus tephrosceles | reverse complement strand
TTCCTTCCCACAATTTCATTAAACAAAAAAACTCTAAGACATCTAAGATCTTGTAGATGAATATTTGTCACTTCAAAAATCCTTACTTTTTTCTTGTCATTAGAAGACAACGTAGGTCAACAAACATTTTTAATGTTCTTTTTGTGTGTGTGTGTGATTTATTCTTTCTACTGCTATTTAATAAGCACCAATGGCACCCACCAGGTTTTAGGTCCACAAGGCCAGTCTACTAACAGTACTCAAAAGATGCAGGTCTTTCTGTATATAAGGTTATATAAACAAAAGAGAAATCTTATTGTAGAATGTGAACGTAATGTGTGTGTAATCACCATCCACTGGAATTCAATCAGATTTTCCAAACAAGATGTTAGAAAGTGTCTAGGACAAAACTGATCTCAAAATGGTTTGGTGGAGGCAATTTATCTTCTGACCGGTTGCTGGCGAGGAACCCTCAAAAAGCTGTTGTTTTGTGGCTTACGGAATTCAATGCAGTTCTGACAAGGAGCTTCAGGTTTAAAGGTCTGACTCTACCATTCACTTAACCCCGAATTTAATCCACTGCATGTTCTGTGCAATTTTCCTCACCTAATAAAGGAACTTCCTTTTGCTCGTACTCCATAGATACCACATTTCCTTCTCATGAGCTTTCTAACAGCTTCTTTGAAGTCTTTGTTCCTCAAGCTGTAGATAACTGGGTTCAGCAGTGGTGTGACCACAGTGTAGAAGACAGAAATGATCTTGTTGACTTCAGGCAACAAGTGGGGACTGGGGTGCACATACATGGAGATCATGGTCCCGTAGTAGATAGTGACAACAGCCAGGTGGGAGCCACATGTGGAAAATGTCTTTCTCCGGCCAGAGGTGGAAGGGATTCTCAATATGGAGGACACGATGAAAACATAGGACCCCAGTGTCAGAAAAAAACAAATGCATAGCACGGCAATTGACAGGATGAAGATGGTCACCTCGGTGATATAAACACTGGAACAGGAGAGCTGCATGAGTGGGGGGAGGTCACAGAAGAAGTGGTTAATCTCATTGGGCCCACAGAAGTCCAACCTGGAAATCATCAGGGAAGGCAGAAAGGCTGTGCCGATCCCTGTCCACCAGGAGACCGCCACCAACCTGGTGCAGAGCTCACGATGCATGAGCAAAGGGTAGCGGAGCGGGCTGCAGATGGCCAGGCAACGGTCATAGGCCATCACGGCCAGGAGAAAGCACTCGGTAGCACCGAGGAACACAAAGAAGTAGAGCTGTGCCATGCAGGCGGAGAAGGAGATGGCTTGGCCCCAGGACAGCAGGTTGGCTAGGAGAAGGGGCACAGTGGTGGATGTGTACCAGACTTCCAGGAAGGAGAGATGCTGGAGGAACATGTACATAGGGGAGTGCAGTCGCTGGTCCTGGCTCACCACAGTAATGATGACGACATTCCCTGTAATGGTCAGGCAGTAGATGACAAGGAAAATGACAAAGAGCAGGGTCTGCCATTCAAGAAGGTTCTGGAATCCTAACAGCTGAAAGTTAGTCACAGTGGAGGTATTTTGGGGCTCCATTGCCTGTGGGGAATGAAAAACATTTTGGAAAAGCACAGGATGCAAGGCGCAAATGTATCACTAACGATGTTTGGCACTTCAGAGATAAATTTTTAAATAGTTTAGAGCCGTATACACAGCTTTTTAGAAGGATAAATGCATAATTCCGCATCTAAGAACACATTTTGAAATCTTAAGCTGAATGTGAATGTTAGATCTTGTAAGGAGACTCAGCAAGTTTCATTTATCTGGGTTCTCTGAAATCTTGAAGTCTCCTATCCAAAGACAGGCAAAAGAGGACTCTGATTAGTAGATCTTCAGTGTTCTCACCATACAAAAAAGAAAAATTGAGGTGATGAATATGTTACTTGGATTGACTGTGATGATTATTTCACAATGAATACCTCTATCAGAACAAGGTTGTACACTTTAAATATATAGTATACAATAATATTTATCGACTACACCTCAATAAAGCTGGACAAAAACTCAAAAAACTGACAATAACAACAAAACTTTAAAAAAAAATTCCTGCACGGCTGGGCTCAGTGGCTCACGCCTGTAATTCCAGCACTTTGGAAGGCCGAGGCGGGAGTATCACGAGGTCAAGAGTTCGAGACCAGCCTAACCAACATAGTGAAACCCTGTCTCTACTAAAAATACAAAAATTAGGTGGGCGTAGTGGCACGTGCCTGTAATCCCAGCTACTTGGGAGGCTGGGGCAGGAGAATCATTTGAACCCGGGAGGTGGAGGTTGCAGTGAGCCGAGATCATGCCACTGCATTCCAGCCTAGGCGACAGGGCGAGACTCCATCTCACAAAAAAAAAAAAAAAAAAAAAAATCTTGCACATATGGAAGCAAATGCCTTTCCCTTCTCATATGTGGGCTTTGTCTGAAAAAGAAGCCAGACACAGCACGTCTCCTACGCCATCTTGGGAAAATGTATATATTCTACCCTCAAACAAAATTTATTGGTCCCTGCTGTGTTTATGTGTGTGTGTGTGTGAAGGCCTGTGCTGCACTAATCTGTCTCACTCCACTGGTGTCCTTTCTTGCCTTACCCGACACCATACTCATGCCCAACCACTATCATTGCATCCTCATGTACACCTTTTCTTTCATTTAATTCCCTATCTATAGTTCTGGATAAAGTAAACATCCACCTGCCATACAGGAGCTTCTGTGAAGTTGAGGGAGTGAGACATAGCACAGAATAGAACCTCTGTAAAATGTACAACCAACAAACTCGGTGTGCCCTTACTGCTGGAGAGCAATCATTCTATATTTCCCTTATACACCAACAATAAAATTCTAAACCCCACAACTGACCAAGCAGACTCCTCCTTTCAGCCAAGGGGATTTCAGAGAAACCTAAAAAATCTGGTTCAGGCCATGATGGGAAGAGGGGGTTGGACAAACCTCATCACACTCTCCTTTCTCCAGAATTCAGGCACAACTGAGCAGTAATAACATCAAAAAAGAGATTTTAAGGCTGATGCCACAGACTCTGTAGCAATAACGTACCAGATTCGAACCTGACTCTAGTAGAGCATCATGACAGACAGCCGACCCTGAAAGAAATGGAAATATTTTACCACAACATATATGTATTTGTCATATTTAGAATGGCCCTGCAAAGCTGTCTCTTGTGAGGGAAATCTACATTCTGCGGAGAACCCCTTTCCCTCTCCAGGCCTTTGTCTGATCCTCAAGAGATGAGCTGAAAGTCTAGCAGCTTTTAAAAGTCTCAATAGAACATTTTTGCCATCTGCTGCTTCTCAGGCTGGCAACATATGAGACTTCATCTACATTGTGAGAACCTTGGTTTCCCCAACCCCCTTATCTTAATCCAGATTCTCCGTCTGTGGATTCCAGGTCTTTAAACAATAACTTAATTCTTTCAACCAGTTGCCAATCAGAAAGTCTTTGCATCCACGTATGACCTGTTACCTTCTCCCATTCTTGGAGTTGTCCTGCCTTTCCAGACCAAACCAATGCATAGCTCACATGTGCTGATTGATGTCTTATGTCACCCTAAAATGGGTAAAGTCAAGCTGTAACACAACCACCTTAAGCACATATTCTCAGGACCTCCTGGGACTGTCACAGATCATGGTCCTTAAATTTGGCTCACAATAAACCTCTTGAAATATTTGTTACAGACTTTGGCTTTTTATCAATACCCGTATCTATTCACTCTTCCAATCTCTTAAGTGACTATTTCACTTATGTTGCTCTCTTTTCAAAGGTCTGGCACATCCTTGTTGCTCTGTACCCTCAGTAAGATACTTATTTCACTGGAAAATCCTGAAATCCTTCAATGGAAATATCCACAAGCTCAGGTCACTAAATTCTGCCACCGACTCCCTTTTGTTCCTGTGCATCTACGCCTCACACTTCCTCTGAGTAAACTTCCTGTGTCCAAGTCAATGGCAAATCCCTCCACGTAGGCATCAGGCACCATAACCTCCTACACACTGGAAAGGCATTGCAGGTGAAGGAGGCAACACGATTCCTCTCCAAAAGACTCAGGAGTGTTGAGCTGAAGAAGATGCACACACAGGGGACCTGCCCCTCCCTCTGCTTTCCTGAAGGCAGGACCAAGATGTACAAAGACAAAGGACTTCCAGCCTCCCCTCTGCCTCTCCCCACCTGGAGACAGTCTCCTTTATCATTCTTGCTTATCCGTTCAGACGGCAGCACCAGGGATCTCGGAACAGACTACTCTTCCTGTAAATGTTCCTTCCCAAATGTCTTGCGTTTTGGAAGCCTGAAGATGTCGTTTTCTTTGTTTTTTCACTGTAGAGAATGTATAGCTCCTTGCTAAGACACTATTTCAGCAAGGCCTCGAAGCCACTGCTCCCAAAGCGTTGCAGCAATTTAGGTGAGCCGTTTTCCTGAGAGAGCCGCTTTCTTTCTTGTGATGGGCGTGGCATGCAGAAATAATCACGCTTGTTTTTCTCTTGGTGATCTGTGTTTTGCTCATGAAAATCTGTCCCAGCAGTGAATTTATCAAAGTCGAGAAGAGAAATTCTTTTTTTCTCTCCTTCACGGGTATTCTCAGCTTCATGCCCGAATCACCCATGGTGCTGTTTCTGCCAAAGCATTTCCTCGACATGCCAATGGGCTGGATTGCTCTCCCCCACTTTAAAAAGACGAAACAGAGAAGAATAGGTCTAGAGGCTTTGCTGTTCTCCGAATACCACCTGCACTTCTCTGCTCCCTTTTCCTGATGCTTTCCCTTCTGGAGGGCACTGCCCCTCCCCGCTGCTCCTCGTCCTCCGCCTCCTTGCTCACTGGAATGCACTATGATCTGGATGTTTCTCTTGCCACTGCCCCAGAAAGGTTAGGGTTCGCATTCCCAATCCTCTTCATCTGTGGCATCATCGCACTGTTGATCCCTCCCTCTTCCTGGATCCACTGGTCACTTAATATCCACAACTACATACTCTCTTAGATCAGCGACAGCCCTGGTTTTTCACACTTGTACAGGGCTTCATGTCTCTCAGTCTACCTTCATTTCTTTCACAGTTTCAGGCAGTCTCTTGACTTGAATACTGTCACTTTGCTCTCAGCCCTCAAATTTATGTCTCGAGCTTGAACACAAGCCTCCTGTAAACAACTGCCGTATGTGAAATGCTCACTCATGTCTTGTCAGCATTTGCAATGTAACGAGACCTAACAGCTGACCAGCACTTCTGACTACCCCAGCCTCCCCCAGTGCAGCCTTCACGTCTCCATCCTCCCACTTGCTCAGACCAGAAACTCTGAATTTGACTCTTGTTCCTTTCAAACCCAGTGTCCAATTTTTCAGCAAAATTGACTAGCTCCACCTGAAAATGTATCCAGAACTGATCTGATCACCCTTCACGACCACCATCACTTGCTCCCTGGAAAAGGCACCACCATCATCTAGACTGTTGCAATCGTTTCCTTAAAGCACCTCCACGTCCAGCCTGCCCCACTCAAGAAAGCTGTCAAAGAGAACATTTTAAAACACAGGAGAGTTTTCACAGGGAACAGAGATGTACTGTGAATTGTTCCTGAACAGGAAGAAAACATTGTGGCCGGACAATCCACACATTCACCTCTGCAGTTTCCACTTCGTCAGAATCACGTTCTGTTGACTTGCTGTTTCTGTTCTTCATGTCTGTTGCAGTTCACTATTTCTGCTGTGTTCTACTTTCTCCTCTCATCCTTGGCCAAAGTCACTGGGAATATTATTTTCATGTAGCCAGGAAATAATTGTATCAAGAGAAAATGACATCTTAACATTATTGCACATGCTACAAAGAGTATAATACTGAATGTGTCATATATATTGAACTATATAGTACTTGATTTCTTCACTAAAGCTTAAGAAACAAAAACAACAAACAAACAAACAAACAAAAACAAAACCTTGACAGGTTACCCAGCCCTGCTTGTTCTCTCCACCCACAGCCTCACCAAACTCTTACTCTACTTTCTTCTTGGTCCGTTCCGCACCCAGCACTTCCGCCTCCTTAGTATTCTTCAAGTTACCTGAAACTTGCCTCGTTTTCTCCTTAGCATGTTTAGTTCCCTGCAATGTTGTCCTTCAACAGCTTTGTATGGCTCATTTCTCATGTCCTTCCAGTCTGCTCAGATAACACCTTCCTCTTTAGGCCTGATCTAAATACTCTTCTGCCATTCTCAGAATGTACAACAGAGTCAAGATAAAAGTGTTAAGTATATGTTGGTTTGAAGGCAAAATATTGCAGCAGTTCCAGCTTGAAAACACTGAATGAAAACTAAGAGATGTGAGAAAATTGTTATTTGATCCACATAGATTGATTTATTCATATAGATTGATTTATTCATATAGATTGATTTATTCACATGGATTATTTATTCAGCCAGGCACAGTGGCTCACGCCTGTAACTCCAGCACTTTGGGAGGCCAAGGCAGGTGGATCACTTGAGGTCAGGAGTTCAAGACCAGGCTGGTCAAAATGGCAAAAGCCCATCTCTACTACAAATACCAAATTTAGTCGGGCGTGGTAGGGGGCACCTGTAGTCCCAGCTACTCAGGAGGCTGAGGCAGGAGAATCACTTGAACAAGGGAGGCGGAGGTTGTAATGGGCCGAGATCGCACCACTGCACTCCAGCCTGGGTGATAGAGCAAGACTCCATTTCAAACAATAATAATAAATACTCTTGGTAAAACAACAGTGCTATCTTGGAAAATGGTTCCTTTTTGCCTTGGCTTTCACTTAGTATTTTATGAGAATATGACCATGGTATTCAATTTTAAATGAACGTCCGCAGAAAAATAAGGTAAACATGGAGAGCAATGAGGGTCTCCTTAGGGAGACCACAGTGAAAACAAAACAGCCCTTCATTACAATAGACTAAGTTTACAGGACACTGGGCTCAGTTCCTAGTTTTCTAAAGTACCTCCCACAATTCATATCCAAATGCACAAGGAAACTGAGCTGTTGTGTAATCACTGCTTCATGGTTAAATACTTTCAGTAATGAAGAGCTCACCACCTTTTGAAATACTGAATTTTTTTTTTCTTTTTTTAAGAGATAAAGCCTTGTTTGGTTGCCCCAGCTGGAAAGCAGTGGCACAATCATAGCTCACTGTAATCTCAAACTTCTAGGCTCAAGTGTCCTCCCGCTAGAGTGGTTAGGACCACAGGTGTGTGCCACCATGCCTGGTTAATTATATATATATATATATATTTTTTTTTTTTTTGGTAGAGGTAGAGGTCATGCTATATTGCCCAGGCTGGCCCTCAACTCCTGGCTCAAGTGATCTTCCTGCCTTGGCCTTCCAAAGTGCTGGGATTACAGGTGCTCTGGGCCTGATTATTTAAATACTGGCTATTTCCAAGTGCTAGAATTACTTTAATTACATTGAGCTGGAAAAAAAAATCTGCCTCCCAAAAGACTGGGTTGGCTTTAGCACTAGGGCAACAAGGGTAACCTCAGATTTAACTTTGTAGCTTTCTTTGAAATAAAAATAATCATGAATGTTGTTGTTGTTGGGGGTAGTGGCTCATGCCTGTAATCTCAGCCCTTTGGGAGGCCGAAGAGGGTGAATCACCTGAGATCAGGAGTTTGAGACCATCCTGGCCAACATGGTGAAACCCCATCTCTACTAAAAATACAAAAATTAGCCAGGCATGCTGGTAGATGCCTGTAATCCCAGCAATTTGGGAGGCTGAGGCAGGAGAATCACTTGAACCCAGGAGGCAGAGGTTGCAGTGAGCCGAGATCATGCCATTGCACTTCAGCCTGAGCAACAGAGCAAGACTCTGTCTCAAAAAAAAAAAAAAAAAAAAAAAAGAAAAGAATGTTGTTCTTACTTGCAATCTTGCCCAGAGTAAACCAAATGGCCTTTTGACTTCTCGAGAACTCTTGATTACTTGTCTGTTATTACAGTTTTATAATTTAGGCAAGATCATTTACTGTTTCCATAAAGATAGAGAATCCACAAAGGCTAAAATTGCCTTGATAATGTCAAATAATTTATTGAAGTCGATGTATTTTTAGAATCCAACATACACAAACCAAAACAAGAACATTTATGTTATTTGACGGTAAAATACACACCATGTTGGTTTTCATCTTCTTCTCTGCATGAACTCGCCCTACCTGTTTTCCCAGCATCCAGAGCGCCGAACGGCCCCTGCTCTAGGCAGTGTCTCCGTGCCCTCCTGTGACCCAACTTCATACTGTGCTTTCATTGTGAGATCTGAACTTGGCCATCTTCTGCCGGCGTCTGACACTGGGTAAAGCCAGCTTCTCCTTTCAATAACCTTGGGTTTCTTGGGGACCTGGCCCTTCTGAGAATCTTGTTCCCCAGATATTATTCTATAATTTGACAATCAAGTCAGAAAACAATCAAATCACCCTTTTGAGATTTGACTCTGCCCACTGAGGCTTGGATACTGATAAAATACTGGAGACACATGCAATTCTTACATTCCTTTTGAAACGGATTTTTTTTTTAACTTAAGATAGGCCCCAAAAATGTTGAACTAAAATCTGAATCAAACAAATGGAGATTTCTCTAAAATCCAGCAAGCAGACAGTGAGTGAGTGAGCCGTTCTGACTGAAAGCATAACCAGTGCTTTTTGCTGAATGGCATTTCCTCTTCATACCCTAATTACAGATGTGGCTACGTGGAAAAAAATATGACTGTAAATTAATTAATTCATTCAATTAAAGCAATCTGTAGCAAAGCTCATTCTAAGTTTAAATCTGTCAATTTAACAAAGAAAATGCAATATATAAATGGATCTGAGAGGCTATTAGCTTGAGTTTTAGAAAATAAGTTTAAAAAGAAAATATTTTCTTTCGAGATGAAGTCTCGCTCTGTCACCTAGGCTGGAATACAGTGGCACGATCTCGGCTCACTGCAACCTCTGCCTCCTGGGTTCAAGCAATTCTCCTGCCTCAGCCTCCCAAGTAGCTGGGATTACAGGCATGAGCCACCATGCCCAGCTAATTTTTTTGTATTTTTGGTAGAGACGGGGTTTCTCCATATTGGCCAGGCTGGTCTTGAACTCCTGACCTTGTGATCCTCCCGCCTCGGCCTCTCAAAGTGCTGGGATTACAGGCATGAGCCACCACACCCGGCCTAAAAAAGAAAAGATTTTCAACCCATTCCTAATATAGCAGGATTTCTTTTTTAATTTCATTGTATAGAAGTCTAATTAAGAAGAGCAAATTTATTAATATTTCTAGTTAAATTTATATACTTTAGTCTAAGAGAAAATATTAAAGCATTGAATAAATGAATGTATAAAAACAAAAAACACATATTTTGTTTGGTTCTTTATGATTAATTTATTCAACAAATACCTACTATGTGCGTGGAGTTCATTATGATACAACAGTGAATCATACCATGTTATAGTCTGATGGGGCAGGCTGACAGGATTTATGATTTATTGATGTTTGATTTAACCAATATGCATGTTTTCAAGATAAAATGATTCATATTTATAGTTTTTAGAAAAGTTGGAGGAGCAAAGACAGTGCAGAAAAAAACACATCTTTCTAAATAGTCATAGAACTGTCTTTCAGAGTTAGGTATCTAACGTTTTGCCTTCCAAACTCTTTGTGTCCCACATATGGGGTAGAACAACTGGGTTACTACTTATACAGCCTGTATTTTGGTTTTCTTTGCAGCAAATTTTATATAGCCTGAAT
>NW_022304047.1:0-15526 GCF_002776525.5 Piliocolobus tephrosceles | reverse complement strand
ACCAGTATGCTAACATAAATAATGTTTATTTTCTCCCTATTGAGGGTATACAGGAATATCTCTGTAAATGCATGGGAGTGCTTGGTTTCTTCAAGAAACAACAAAGTCAATATTTTTGTCTATTCATCTAGGAAGTGAAAGTCAGCAGAGAGAATTAAAAGAGAAAAATAGGAATTTTGCCATAACATAGTTAGGTATGATTAGCACATATGGTCATTACCAATACAAAGACAACCAAACAGGTTGCCACAAAATAATAAATTATCCAAATATTTTGAGGAGTGAGTAGTTGCTCAGGCTTAATTTCCTGGGAAGTCAAAGGTCTAAAATAATCAACGTAAGTCTTTTGGACACATCTCCAATGTATACATTTCTGTATTTATGTAGCCTGTCATATACGCTGTGTGTGTGCATATGTATGTGTACATATATAGATACCAATAAATTATTTGCACCGTAAAACTTATCCAAAAGTTAAAATTTTAAAGAATGAGTGAAAATGAAGGTAAATTTATATGGAAGTTTTGATTATTTTTTATCCTGCACCAGTTTATCATGATGCTCAAACCACATCTTGGAGACGTGATCTCACTAGTTTTGACAAAAGGATAGAATGAAGTGATAAAGAAATTAGCTCATGGAGTAGGTGATTAGGCCCTGCTGGATGCAGGTTGGGGAGGGTAAGTGTTGGGGGAAAGGTGAGAGTTGGGAAGGGAAGAGGGACATATTGCAAATAAAGTGGATTTCCCGCCAAGTCAAATATTTCTCTGACAGTTTCAAAGAGGTTCAGAGCTCCTCAGAGGCAAGAGTTCTTATGTGGGACTTGAGAAAACATGGGTGTTTTTCTGTGGATTCTGACTTACATGGCTGAGATAGCATCACTGGTTTAAGGGATCTCAGGCTTTAAAGGGCGTGCTCCCTGATGTAAGATGACTCACAGAGTTCAAGATGCAAGAAGGTCAACACAGGTTTCTCTTCTCTCTCTCCCCTGAAACTATACACTACAAAATGTCTACAGTGCTCATTTTGGCATTTTCATATATGGTCTTCATACCCCTGGAATTTGATCAATTTATATTTATTGATTTCTGTCCCTCTCAATAACATCCCTCTTCCCAACAAAGCACCTTCCCCACCATGCACACACAACACAGACACACAAATACAAAGAGACACACACACAGTGGCTTTGTCCAATGAAGAGCAATTAGCAATTACTTGAAATCTTTTCAGAAATAAGCACCCCCGCCGGGCGCGGTGGCTCAAGCCTGTAATCCCAGCACTTTGGGAGGCCGAGACGGGCGGATCACGAGGTCAGGAGATCGAGACCATCCTGGCTAACACGGTGAAACCCCGTCTCTACTAAAAACTACAAAAACACTAGCCGGGCGAGGTGGCGGCGCCTGTAGTCCCAGCTACCCGGGAGGCTGAGGCAGGAGAATGGCGTGAACCCGGGAGGCGGAGCTTGTAGTGAGCTGAGATCCGGCCACAGCACTCCAGCCTGGGTGACAGAGCGAGACTCTGTCTCAAAAAAAAAAAAAAAAAACAAATTACCCCCAAATTTATTGGGTTGAAGAACCAAATATTTGGTTTTTGTGCTCCCAGCTATTCGGAAAAGCCGCCAGCATTTCTCCACCTGGCTTTCCTCTACCTCCAGGCGGGAGCACCTGAGGTCCCCCTCCCACCCCACCTTCCGCCCGCCCGCACACTCGGACCAGCGCTGTTGACCCAGAAGCAGACATTTCTGCCCCTATCCTGAGCATACGTCAGCGGAGGGAGCGGGACGCAGCCTGCGGTCGGCGGCGAAGAAGGCCGGCCCTGCGCGGGGATCTCGGAAGCCATGTGATTCATCATGAAGTTCCAGTACAAGGAGGACCATCCCTTTGAGTATCGGAAAAGCGAAGCAGAAAATATCTGGAAGAAATATCCGTACAGGGTCCCTGTGATTGTAGAGAAGGCTCCAAAAGCCAGGGTGCCTGATCTGGACAAGAGGAAGTACCTAGTGCCCTCCGACCTTACCAATGGCCAGTTCTACTTCTTAATCCGGAAGAGAATCCACCTGAGACCTGAGGACGCCTTATTCTTCTTTGTCAACAACACAATCCCTCCCACTAGTGCTACCGTGGGCCAACTGTATGAGGACAGTCATGAGGAAGATGATTTTCTGTATGTGGCCTATAGTAATGAGAGTGTCTATGGGAAATGAGTGGTTGGAAGCCCAGCAGATGGAAGCATCTGGACTTGGGGGTAGGGGAGGGGTGTATGCGCGACTTGGGGAAAAAGAGGGCGGCTCCCACCTCGAGGAGACAGAAGGTGAAGACATCTAGAAACTACACCACACACACCATCATCACATTTTCACATGCTCAGTTGATATTTTTTGCTGCTTCCTCAGCTCAGGGAGAAAGCTTATCAGGACAGAGTTGTTGCATTGGCTTTGATAGAGGAATGGGGATGATGTAATTTTACAGCATTCCTGAGATTTAATTTTTGTGCAATTTCATGGAAGGGTCAGGAGGTGGACAAGTTGGGGTCAGAGATGATGGCAGTCCAGCAGCAACTCCCTGTACTCCCTTCTCTTTGGGCAGAGATTCTATTTTTGACAGTTGCACAAGACAGGTAGGGAAAGGGGACTTGTGGTAGTGGACCATACCTGGGAACCACTGTAATTGATGCATCGTGGCCCCTGATCTTCCCTGTCCCACACTTCTTTTCTCCCATCCCAGTTACAATCTCACAGACATCACAGTGCCACCCCAGGGGTGGCAGTAGACATCAACTCAGAAATTTAGACAGGCATCTCTTATTTTTGGAAAATAGGGGTTAGGCATGAGGGTGGTTATGATTAAGAAGACAGTTTTGTTATTAAATAGCATTAAACTGAAATTGACAGAGTGTTGAGCATCTCTGTCTAAACTGTTCTTTCTCTCTGGTGCTCCTTCTATCACCCCTACCTTGGAATTTAATAAGCTTCAGGCATTTCCAATTGCAGAATAAAACCACTCCTAGCATCTTCTCTAGTACTTTCCATGTATCAGGACAGAGATGTCTTATGTAGGGAAGGGGCAGGTATGAAGTAAGGTAGATTATCTACACCTCTCACTCATTCAGGATTCTTGCTCCCATGCCACTGTCCCTTCAGTCTCACACTCACAGAAATACTATGTGATGGCCAGCTGCTTCCCTTCTTGGTTATCCACTGCAGCTGCTAGTTAGAAAGGTTTGCAGGGATGACTTTTAGTAAATCATGGGAATTTTACTGATTTATTGATTTGTTATCACTTTTAGGGTTTTTGGGGTGGGAGTGGGGAGCAGGAATTGCACTCAGACATGACATTTCAATTCATCTCTGCAAATGAAAAGGGTTCTTCCTCTTGGGAGAAATCTGTGTGTCAGTTCTGTCAGCTGCAAGTTCTTGTGTAATGAAGT
Source organism: Piliocolobus tephrosceles (assembly GCF_002776525.5). Classification (NCBI taxonomy): domain Eukaryota; kingdom Metazoa; phylum Chordata; class Mammalia; order Primates; family Cercopithecidae; genus Piliocolobus; species Piliocolobus tephrosceles. Next base: position 12,097 of record NW_022304047.1, on the reverse strand, counting down.
CAATGCCATCAGGCCAAGGAAATAAAACAATTGCTTACCTTAAAAAACAAAACAAAACATGTGCCAGGTGCAGTGGATTATGCCTATAATCCCAGCACTTTGGGAAGCTGAGGCAGGAGGATCGCTTGAGCCCAGGAGTTCAAGACCAGCCTGGGCAACATAGCAAGGCCTCGTCTCTACTAAAAATCAAAAAATCAGCTGGGCTTGGTGATGCGTACCTGTAGTCTCGGCTACCTGGGAGACTGAGGTAAGAGGATCACTTGAGCCTGGGGAGACTGAGGCTGCAGTAAGCCAGGATGGCACCACTGCACTCTAGCCTGGAAGACAGAGTGAAACTCTGTCTCAAAAAAAATTATTTTATTTCTGTTGATTAGGAATCTGGAACAGCCTAGGTGAGTATCTCTGAAGGTCTCTCACAAAGTTGCAGTCTAAACACTGGCTCGGACTACAGTCATCTGAAGGCTTGACTGGGGCCAGACGATCTGCTTGCTCCCAATCTCCCTCATGTGACTGTTTCCTCACCTGTAGCTTCTCCTCCCAGTGGGTCAGCTGGCTTCCCCAGGGTGAGTGATTAAGATAGAAAGAAGCAGAAGCTGCAATCTAACCTTGGAAGTGATAGACCATCATTTCTGCCATACTCTTTTGGTCACACAGACCAACCCTGGTACAGTGTGGGAGGGGACTACACAAAGGTGTGAATACTTAGAGGCAAGGATCATAGTGGGTGTATTAGTCAGGGTTCTCCAGAGAGAGAGAACCAATAGGATATATAGATACAGAGAACCAGGGAAGACAGTAGTGTGAGTCCGTTTAAGTTCAAAGGCCCAAGAACTTGAGGGGCTGCTGGTGCAAGTCCTGAAGTCTGAAGGCTGAAGAACCTGGAGTTCTAATGTCTGAGATCAAGAGAAGGGTGTCCTAGCTCAGAAGAAAGAGAGAGAAAATTAGCCTTTCATCTGTCCTTTTGCACTATCTGGGCTCTCAGCTGACTGGATGGTACCATCTACCCTGGATGAGGGCAGATCTTCCTTATCAGTCTACTGATTTAAATGCCGATCTCTTCCAAACACACTTACAGACATAACCGTAAATAATGCTTTCTCAGCTATCTGGGTATTCCTTAATCTAGTCAAGTTGACACCTAAAACTTTTTTTTAGAGACAGGGTCCCACTCTGTTACCCAGGCTTCCATGCAGTGGTGTGATCATAGTTCACTGCAGCCTCAAACTCCCAGGTTCAAGTGATCCTCCCACCTCAGCCTCCCAAGCAGCTAGGACTACAGGCATGTGCTACTGCACCTGGCAAATTTTAAAATTTTTTGTAGAGAGAGGAGGTCTGGCTATGTTGCTGAGGCTGGTCTTGAACTCCTGGGCTCAAGTGAGCCTCCTGCCTCAGTCTCCCGAAGCGCTGGGATTACAGGCTTGAACCACCACACCCAACTGACACCTAAAATTAACCATCATAGGGGGCCACCTTGGAGGCTGACTACTACAGGGACTACAGAGGACTTTAGGACGTTGTCCTTGATGTACTCTGTCATGCTCCTATGACAGCTCTTTAAGGAAACTTACAGTAAAGATCTCTATGTATGGGGAACGGGGGAGATGATCCCATTACTCAAACTAGGAGCCTTAGAGACTTCTGCAACCCTTCATGCTACATAGGCTCGAAGTCTTGGGTACTACCTCTTACCTTCTTGCTACCCAATTCAGCTATGAATGCCAGTTCTACTCTGTTGCAACCACCGAATGTTGGCTCTAGGATGCTCTATGGGTCAGTTTCCTTCAACACTTCAAAAAAGAAGTAGGCTACAGGGTCCTTTATTTCAGCTTCCCTTCAACCTCTCTGGGGTTCCTATCATTACCCTTCCCTACCTTTCCCATTGATGTTAATTTCCCTGGCCTACCTTTAATCATGCAAGGCTGTCAAGAAGTGTATTTATTGGGAACTGCACTTGTCCATATGCAAGAGAAACTTGACTACTGTGGTTTATCCAAATCAGGGATTATTTTTCTCACATAACAAGAAGTCGAGAAAGGCTGGTTGCAGTGGCTCGCACCTGTAATCCCAGCAATCTGGGAGGCCGAAGTGGTGGGTCACTTGAGGCCAGGAGATTGAGACCAGCCTGGACAACATGGCAAAACCCTGTCTCTACTAAAAATACAAAAAAGTTAGCTGGCCATGGTGGCACATGCCTGTAATCCCAGCTACTCAGGAGGCTGAGGCATGAGAATCGCTTGAACCTGGGAGGTAGAGGTTGCAGTGAGCCGAGATTGTGCCACTGCACTCCAGTCTGGATGACAGAGAGAGACTCTGTCTCAGAAAAAAAAAAAAAAATCTAGAGATTACTAATACATGTCTAGTGAAGCAACTCCAGGATGCTGTCAAGGACCTGGGTGTTCTCTGTCTTCCTGCTCTGTCAACCTTGGTGGGTGGCTCTTGTCCTCATGGTCACTTCCAGTCATCATGGCTGTATTCCAGAATAGAATATTGCTCTGTCATTAAATGTTATTATCACTGAAATTATGTCACAGAACATAGATAAATGAAAGATGTAAAAAAGTGTGTGGCAAAACACATGTGAAATATGATTCCATTTGCATCTGGTGAATATCTGTCACTTGTCTACCAGCACACTATCTTTCTAGGGGAAATAGCACCTGATTTTTCTTTGCAGAACAGCACCCCATGCATAGTTCAGATGGGAGCTGCCATCTGCTTACTTGATCCTTCCTCTCCATCACAGGGTCTGGTTTGGACGTGAGCACTCAGCCCAAACCAAGCTGACAGCAGAACTGTGCTATCTGGCCCAAAATGATTTGTCAAGAAGAGCACAGATGACTCATGCTGAGCCTATCAGGGACCTTTCCTGGGACTTTGTAAGCTGGAACTAAAGGAAAAGGACCTGTTCCTTTCCGGTAGTAAAGATGGGAAGATGTGAGTCTGTAGGCCACGGCAGCCGTATTTCCTGCCAGCTGAACCGCGTTCCAAGAGAATGAGACGAAGGCAGAGAGAGGGAAGCAGAGGGCAGAAGCTAGAAAACTTTTAAGAGCATTTTGAGTCCTGGGTCACTGAAGCCAGAAATAACTCTGAATTTTCCTGAAGTTTGTTTTATGAGTCAATAAATATTCCCTTCTTGCCTAAGATAGTTTGAGTGGTAAAGTCCAGGCACTTGCAATTCAAACATTTCCCACTAATGCATCATCATTTCTGTTTGAAAAAAGAATCCATGCATATGTATACACATATACACATACATGTACATAAATACAGTACAGGAATACATTTTGCTCATCTGTATTTTAAATCTTCCTTAAAGAACACATTAATTTTTAATACCAGTTTTTAGTTTTTAGAATTACCCGTTTAAAATTATTCATTGTAAAGAGTCCAGATAATTCACACAAAAGTGAATAAAATTAGAAACAAAATGAGAGGTTTTCATCCTTGCTAATAATAACAAAATAGCAAAATTATCTCAAACCCTTTTAAGCTGAACCACTTCCAGGATAATTAACCAATTCAACTTCTTGGTAGAAATTCGAAACAAAGTACTCAATGTCTAGGTCTAAGTGATTTAAAAGGCTCAGGCAGGGATTATCACGAATTGGTCTGATAATGGACAGTTATCTTAAGAGCTCCCTCTTTACAGATAACAGGGGTCAGCATGCCCACATTTGCAGGAGGGAGGCCTGAGTAGATTTCTGGAGGGCCTCCCCATCTATGCCCGCCAAGATCTGGGAACCAAATTCGTTTCCTGTCTCTGCAACCCCACATCCTTTATAAAAAGACTGTTCTGTGTGCTGTGAACCGTATGAGGAAGGCTTTGTGACCTTCGTACACTAATTTTTGCAAGACAGAAATTCTCTATTTAAAGATGCTTGTTGAAGGCGCTATGGCTCACGCCTGTAATCCCAGCACTTTGGGAGGCCGAGGCAGTCAGATCATTTGAGATCAGAAGTTTGAGACCAGCCTGACCAACATGGTAAAACCCCATCTCTACTAAAATACAAAAATTAGGACAAGTGTGGTGGCTCATGCTTGTAATCCCCAAACTTTGGGAGGCCGAGGCAGGGCAATCACGAGTTGAGGAGTTCGAGACCAGCTTGGCCAACACAGCGAAACCCTGTCTCTACTAAAATACAAAAATTAGCCAGGCATGGTGGCGGGTGCCTGTAATCCCAGCTATTCAGGAGGCTGAGGCAGGAGAATCGCTTGAACCTGGGAGGCGCAGGTTGCAGTGAACCAAGATCACGTCGCTGCACTCCAGCCTGGGTGACAGAGCTAGACTTCATCTAAAAAAAAAAAAAAAAAATTAGCCCGGCGTGCTGGTGGGAGCTCATAATCCCAGGTACTTGGGAGGTTGAGGCAGGAGAATTGCTCAAACCCGGGAGGTGGAGGTTGCAGTGAGCCGGGATAGTACCACTGCACTCCAGCTTGGGTGACACAGTGGGACTCCCTCTCAAAAAATAAAACATAAAAAATAAAATAAAACACATTGCTAAACCCTATCTTCCTCCTAAATAGGAGGAATTTTAAAAATAAAAATAAAAAAAATAAAGATGCATGATGAAATCACATATTCCATCACCACGGGGAGTTTCTCATTTCCTCTAACAAAACACTTTTATTTTTATGATTATATAATATACATTTTTTAAAAATAAAATTAGAAATACAGATACATAAAGAGAAAATTCCTACCGTCCAGTACAAAAACACTATTAATATTTTGTTACATAACGGCGGTGGCTCACCCCTGTAATCCCAGCACTTTGGGAGGCTTAGGTGGGCAGATCATTTGGGGTCAGAAGTTCAAGACCAGCCTGGCCAACATGGTGAAACCCTGTCTCTACTAAAAATACAAAACCTCCAGCCTGGACAACATGGTGAAACCTCATTTCGACTAAAAATACAAAAAACTTAGCCAGGTGTAGTGGTGGGTGCCTGTAATCCCAGCTACTCAGAAGGCCGAGGCTAGAGAATCACTTGAACCCGGGAGGTGGAGGTTGCAGTGGCCGAGATCACACCACTGCACTCCAGCCTGGGAGACAGCGTCTGAGACCCTGTCTCAAGAAAATAAATACATACATACATACATACATAAAAATACAAAAATTAGCCTAGTGTGGTGGCATGCACCTGTAATCCCAGCTACTCGGGAGTCTGAGGCAAGAGAATTGCTTGAACCTGGGAGATGGAGGTTTGCAGTGAGCCCAGACCTTGCCACTGCACTCCAGCCCGGGTGACAGAGTGAGACTCCATCTCAAGAAAAAAAAAAAAAAATTGTTACATATCTTTCAAGTCTGTGCAATAGAAAATTGTCTCTGAGCAGAAGCTAGAGTTCAGACATCTCTGGGGAGAGGGAGAGATTCCTTCCTTTCTTTCCCTATTCCATTTGAATCCTCTATATCCTCTATGTGTGTTGACATCTGGTGTTGTTTTTTTTTTTTTTTTTTTTTTTGTTTTTTTGTTTTTTTGTTTGAGACGGAGTCTTGCTCTGCCACCCAGGCTGGAGTGCAGTGGCCGGATCTCAGCTCACTGCAAGCTCCGCCTCCCGGGTTCACGCCATTCTCCTGCCTCAGCCTCCCGAGTAGCTGGGACTACAGGCGCCCGCCTCGTCGCCCAGCTAGTTTTTTGTATTTTCTATTAGAGACGGGGTTTCACCGTATTAGCCAGGATGGTCTCGATCTCCTGACCTCGTGATCCGCCCGTCTCGGCCTCCCAAAGTGCTGGGATTACAGGCTTGAGCCACCGCGCCCGGCCCACATCTGGTGTTTTTTTCTCTTTTAAAAAATTTTTAAATTGATCATGGCTCATTGCAAACTTCAACTCCCGAGCTCAAGCGATCCTCCTGCCTCGGCCTCCCATATCACAGGAATTACAGGCATGAACCTGTAATGTAAACCCTTTTATGTTTAAAGAGAGGGGAGATTTTTGGTACAGTGGTGCCTAGGGAGGCAGAGAGGACACTGGTGAACAGTCTGGTGTCAGCTGGTTTCATCTGCCAGCCCATGACAGCAACTGAGAACAGAGGAGTGAGATCTTGGTTCCAGGCAATGCCAGGTCCTAATCAGTTGCTGACGGTGGCTCTCCATGGTAGCGCCATGCCGCTAAGCAGGACTGCTGCAGCGCAGGCAGCGGGGAGGTGGAGGAGGCTGCAGACTAGGGCAGGGGATGTGCTTCATATGCGAAATGTGCCACCTGTGGAGATTCCCAAATGAAAAGGGAAGGATTTTCTGAATGAGGGTGAGAAAGAACACTGAGGCCATGTAGTTAAGGAGACGGTGTTTCTCAAATTGCTTCTCAAACACCTGGGGAGCTTGCATTTTTTTTAAAAAAAAACTTTTGAACACCTTTTATTACTTTGATCATTTTTACTTTTAATGACGTTACCAGCAGCATTATATTTTCAAGGAACCTTGTACATTACACTTACATGGATGATCCAAAATAAATCCACAGTATTTTTGAGTACTCAGGGAATATTAAATATCATATGGCAATTTTTTGGAATATGATGACTTTCACAGCATTTTCTTTTCCTCCTTTGTGGGAACAAAAGAAAGCAATATGCTATTTTTAAAAGTTTCCAGGCAATATGCTAAGTTGGTTTTGTTTTTTAATTTTTTTGAGAAAAAAAATTCACAAGATAAAATTCAAATTTTTGAAGTGTACAGTTCAGTGTGTTATTTTTTGTTTTTTCTGTTTGCTTGTTTGTTTGTTTTTTTGAGGTGGAGTGTCACTCCGTCACCCAGGCTGGAGTGCAATGGCATGATCTCGGCTCACTGCAACCTCTGCCTCCTAGGTTCAAGGGATTCTTCTGTCTCAGCCTCCAGAGTAGCTGGGATTACAGGCAGGTGCCATGATGCCTGGCTAATTTTTGTATTTTTGATAGAAACAGAGTTTCACCATGTTGGCCAGGCTGGTCTCGAACTTGTGACCTCTAGTGATCTGCCTGCCTCGGCCTCCCAAAGTGCTGGGATTACAAGCATAAGTCACCACACCCAGCCCAGTGTTTTTAAATTTATTCCTAATGTTGCGCAATCATCACCAGCATTTAATTCCACAACATTTCCATCACCCCAAAAGGAAACTCTGTACCCGTTGGCAGTGCTTCCCAATTACCCCCGTCTCCCAGCCCTTGGCAAACACTACTCTACTTTCTGTCTCTATGGTTTTGCCTATTCTGGACATTTTACATAAATGAAATCACACATGTGGCCTTTTGTGTCTGGCTTGTTTCACGTAGTGTAACGTTTCAAGGTTTCTCCATACTGTAGTATGCACAGTTTCAACCTCCAGGGCTCAAGCGATCCTCCCACCTCAATCCCCCAAGTAGCTGGGACTACAGAGGCACGCGCCACCACACCTGGCTAATTTTTGTATTTTTTTAGTAGAGGTGAGGCCTCACCATGTTGCCCAGACTGGTCTCAAACTCCTGGGCTCAGGTGATCCTCCTGCCTCAGTCTCTGGAGTAGCTGGGACCACAGGCATGAGCCACTGCACCCAACTGAATGTACCATTTTTGTTTATCCATTCATCAGTTAATGTGGGAGTTTGCATTTTAAATACATATTCTGATTCAGCCAGTCTAGGATGGGGCTTGAGATTGTGCATTTCTAGCAACTTCCCAAGTGTTGCTTGGGATACTGATGGTTCAAGGACAACGCTTTTGAGTAGTGAAGATTTAGACACCAAAGTCTACATTTTAGAGCACAGTGATTTAAGATATCAATGTAGACATGAACCTGGAACACACTGGTTAAACACACTGATACATATACACATTTTTTTTTTCAAACAAGCAATAATGAACTCATAGTGTTGATATTATTTAGTAACTTGCTTCTTTAACTTAACCATATTTATGAACATAATGATTCATGCAAACAAATCCACAAAAGGCATCATGACCCATCATATAGAAATACAACCAAACTGATTCCCAGCCTAGGCTCTGCTGAAACACCCCATTACACTTCCTTTATCAAGGCTAATGAGGTATCGATTTTTAGCATTGAGTTCTGACTTAACCAAAGCCATTACTCATCATGAAACATGAATGAACTTTTGTTTCACAGCCTGGGCTTGACATTAGCAAACATTTCAACACCGCTACCTATAAGCAACAAGTGGTCATATTAATGGTAATTGTAATGAATGCTTGTTATAGACAATGGGAATGCAATATCCCTGGCTTACGAATTTGCCAATTGCTCTTCTCCATTGTGGGTCTTTCTCATAGGAGATGGGCTGTGCCTCTTTTGTGAGAACATTTCTGGGCCAAGGATATCAAGAGACATGTTGGTACACATCAGTCTAAATACATTACCTTATTTCATCTAGAAGGCCACTTATGTACCACCAAGAAAGGGAACGAAACTGCCAATTAAACTCTGACATTCTGTCAATTGTGAGATAAATCCTGATTTTGATGATGTTAAAAGGTAATAAAATGGCTGGGCGCGGTGGCTTACGCCTGTGATCCCAGCACTTTGGGAGGCTGAGATGGGTGGATCACCTGAGGTCAGGAGTTTGAAACCAGCCTGACTAACATGGTGAAACCTGTCTCTACTAAAAATACAAAAATTAGCTGGGCATAGTGGTGGGCGCCTGTAATCCCAGCTACTCAGGAGGCTGAGGTGGGAGAATCGCTTGAACCAGGGAGGTGGAGGTTGCAGTGAGATGAGATCACGTGACTGTATTCTAGGCTCCACGACAGAGCAAGACTCCAACTCAAAGAAAAAAAATGGTAATAAAATGTCCATCTCAGAATGAGTGCAATGTGCCAATGTTCCCACCTGTACCAGACTGGTTTTTTGTTGTTTTCTGTTTTTTTTTTTTTTGAGACAGAGTCTTGCCCTGTCACCCAGGCTGAAGTGCAAAGGCATGATTATGGCTCACTGCAGCCTCAATGTTTGGGGCTCAAATGATCCTCCCACCTCAGCCCCTAGAGTGGCTGGGGCTACAGACATGCACCACCACACCTAGCTAATTTAAAAAATCTTTTTTTATAAAGACGGGGGTCTCTCTATGTTGTCCAGACTGGTCTCGAACTCCTGGGCTCACGTGATCCTTCTGCCTCGGCTTCTCAAAGTGCTGGGATTATGGGCATGAGCCACCAAGCCTGGCCCTGTACCAGATTCACTTTACATGCCATTACAAATCCTGCACTCGCCTTGCTGGCCAGAACTCTAGCAATGACTTGCTCTGTGTTGGCTACTCCAGGTTCCTCATGTCACATGAGGGCATGACACAACAGCACCTGGCCTTGTACCAGCATCTCTGCTCCTATCCTCCTACCATGTGGGTTTCCTGTTGCTATTGATATGAGAGACCCTGTGGACCATCTCAAACCCCACGGATGTGCAGTGGCTTACCCTCCAGGTTGATGCTTGGCCATAGAGGCTGACACTGCTGTCTTGGGTTCTGGCTTTCTCCATGGCTGCTGGAGGAGTCAGGCAGCTCAGCTCATAAGCTAAAAGGAGTTGACACCCTGAGGAGCAAACTTTGACCAATAGGAGATGGCAGCCTGTAGATAAATGTATTCTCTTCCTTACTGCCTTCCCCCCGGGCCTCTTCCTGTGACTCCACAGACTGTGCAGAGATGCAGTGGCTTACTCTGGCTTCTCAGAGACTTGCTTCCCCTATGCGAGCTCAATTGCTTCTTCTAAGAGTGAGGAGGCAATTGTGTTGCCTAAGTTGTGGTCAGGACCATCATGCATGCTGTTTTGTTGACTCGTCCTCGTTGTTTGACTTGTTCCCCTTTTCCCTTTACTCATGCCTTCCTGAGATTCTACACTCTCATAAAGCTTTGCCTCAGGCTCTGTTTTCTAAGGAACCCAGGCTAAGACACCAACTCAACTGACACATTTTGTGGGAATGTGGTCATGTGCCAATGTAAATAGGGAAAAGAGAATGGGTGTGAAAACATAGGAGAGATAGCAGAAGCATTCTGGAATTTTCCAAGAGGTCATTATCAGGACTTAATAATTTTTTACTCACAAAAGGCAGTAGATATAGAAGATCTCTTTATGCTCAGATATAACAGCTACTATTTGCCTTTAAAAGGAAGTAGTAGATCCAACATCTGACTTCTTAGAGATTAATTATAATAATAACAATGAATGGTAATAATAGCTCCTTTGACCAAGCATTTCCACTTCTAAGAATTTATCCTAGAGATACTTATGAATGTAAACAAAGTTGTGTATACAAGACAATATTACATTGTTTGTCATAATGTTTGTAGTAACAAAAGAGTAGAACAAGTTGTCATAATGTTTGTAGTAACAAAAGAGTAGAACAAGCCGGGCGCGGTGGCTCAAGCCTGTAATCCCAGCACTTTGGGAGGCTGAGACGGGCGGATCACGAGGTCAGGAGATCGAGACCATCCTGGCTAACACCGTGAAACCCCGTCTCTACTAAAAATACAAAAACTAGCCGGGCGAGGTGGTGGGCGCCTGTAGTCCCAGCTACTCCGGAGGCTGAGGCAGGAGAATGGCATAAACCCAGGAGGTGGAGCTTGCAGTGAGCTGAGATCCGGCCACTGCACTCCAGCCTGGGAGACAGAGCGAGACTCCGTCTCAAAAAAAAAAAAAAGAGTAGAACAGCCAGGCATGGTGGCACACACCTGTAGCCCCAGCTATTCAGAAGGCTGAGATTGAAGAGCCCAGGAGTTCAAGACTATGAACACTATGATGTCACCTGGGCATAGCCACTGCACTCCAGCCTGAGTAATATAGTGAGGCCCCATCTCTAAAAATAGTAATAATAATAAATGGAAACAACCCAAATCTCAATCAATAGGAGAAAGTCTAAATGAATTATGATTCCAAGGCCATGAAACAGTATGTAGCCATTAAAAATAATGAGGTTGACTGGGTGCGGTGGCTCACGCCAGTAATCCCAGCACTTAGGAAGGCTGAAGTGGGCAGACCACTTGAGGCCAGGAGTTCAAGACCAGCCTGGCCAACATGGTGAAACTCCATCTCTATTAAAAACATAAAAAATTAGCCGGGCGTGGTGGTGGGTTCCTGTAATCCCAGCTACTCAGGAGGTTGAGGCAGGAGAATCACTTGAACCTGGGAGGCGGAGATTGCAATGAGCCAAGATCACACCACCACACTCTAGCCTGGGCGACAGAGAAAGACTCTGTCTCAATAATAATAATAATAATGATAATTATTATAATAAAGATAGACCTAAACATTCTGATATGGAATGCTTCCAAGATGTAGTATTACATGAAAAAAGCTTTCAGCAGAACAGAATGTGTCGTCTACTAATATTTCTATAAGAAAAGGATCTGGGGCCAGGTGTGGTGGCTCACACCTATAAGTGACACTATAAATCACACTATATCCTAGCACTTTGGGAAGCTGAGGCAGGCGGATCACCTGAGGTCAGGAGTTTGAGACCAGCCTGGCTAACATGTTGAAACCCCGTCTCTACTAAAAATACAATTAGCTGGGCGCGGTGGTGGGCACCTATAATCCCAGCTACTCGAGAGGTTTAGGCAGGAGAATTGCTTGAACTGGTGAGTTGAAGGTTGCAGCAAGCTGAGATTGCACCACTTCACTCCAGCCTGGGCAAAAGAGTGAAACTCCATCTCAAAAGAAAAAAAAATTAAGATAGGATCTGGGCTGAGCGCTGTGGCTCACGCCTGGAATCCCAGCACGTTGGGAGGCCAAGGTGGGTAGATCGCCTAAGGTCAGGAGTTCAAGACCAGCCTGGCCAACATGATGAAACCCAGTTTCTACTAAAAATACAAAAAATTAGCCAGGTGTGGTATTGGGTGCCTGTAATCCCAGCTATTTGGGAGGCTGAGGCAAGGTAGAGGTTGCGGTGAACCAAGATTGTGCCATTGCACTTTAGCCTGGGCAATGAGAGCAAAATTCCATCTGAAAAAAAGAAAGGAAGGAAGGAAGGAAGGAAAGAAGGAAGGAAGGAAGGAAGATCTGTATATACCTTTCTATAATTCACAGACTATCTGGAAGGATACATAAGAAACTGCTAAGTGGTTACTCTGGAGAAGAGAACTGGGGACCGGTGGCCTGAGTGACAGAGGTGGGAGTGAGTCTTACTTTTCTTTTTT
>NW_022304044.1:1261-2920 GCF_002776525.5 Piliocolobus tephrosceles | reverse complement strand
ATGTTCATCAGGGAGATTGGTCTAAAATTCTCTTTTTTTGTTGTGTCTCTGCCAGGCTTTGGTATCAGGATGATGTTGGCCTCATAAAATGAGTTAGGGAGGATTCCCTCTTTTTCTATTGATTGGAATAGTTTCAGAAGGAATGGTACCAGCTCCTCCTTGTACCTCTGGTAGAATTCAGCTGTGAATCCATCTGGTCCTGGGCTTTTTTTGGTGGGTAGGCTATTAATTGTTGCCTCAATTTCAGAGCCTGCTATTGGTCTATTCAGGGATTCAACTTCTTCCTGGTTTAGTCTTGGAAGAGTGTAAGTGTCCAGGAAATTATCCATTTCTTCTAGATTTTCTAGTTGATTTGCGTAGAGGTGTTTATAGTATTCTCTGATGGTAGTTTGTATTTCTGTGGGGTCGGTGGTGATATCCCCTTTATCATTTTTTATTGCGTCTATTTGATTCCTCTCTCTTTTCTTCTTTATTAATCTTGCTAGCGGTCTGTCAATTTTGTTGATCTTTTCAAAAAACCAACTCCTGGATTCATTGATTTTTTGGAGGGTTTTTTGTGTCTCTATCTCCTTCAGTTCTGCTCTGATCTTAGTTATTTCTTGCCTTCTGCTAGCTTTTGAATGTGTTTGCTCTTGCCTCTCTAGTTCTTTTAATTGTGATGTTAGAGTGTCAATTTTAGATCTTTCCTGCTTTCTCTTGTGGGCACTTAGTGCTATAAATTTCCCTCTACATACTGCTTTAAATGTGTCCCAGAGATTCTGGTATGTTGTATCTTTGTTCTCATTGGATTCAAAGAACATCTTTATTTCTGCTTTCATTTCGTTATGTACCCAGTAGTCATTCAGGAGCAGGTTGTTCAGTTTCCATGTAGTTGAGCGGTTTTGATTGAATTTCTTAGTCCTGAGTTCTAGTTTGATTGCACTGTGGTCAGAGAGACAGTTTGTTATAATTTCTGTTCTTTTACATTTGCTGAGGAGTGCTTTACTTCCAATTATGTGGTCAATTTTGGAATAAGTGTGATGTGGTGCTGAGAAGAATGTATATTCTGTTGACTTGGGGTGGAGAGTTCTATAGATGTCTATTAGGTCCGCTTGGTGCAGAGATGAGTTCAATTCCTGGATATCATTGTTAACTTTCTGTCTCGTTGATCTGTCTAATGTTGACAGTGGAGTGTTGAAGTCTCCCATTATTATTGTATGGGAGTCTAAGTCTCTTTGTAAGTCTCTAAGGACTTGCTTTATGAATCTGGGTGCTCCTGTATTAGGTGCATATATATTTAGGATAGTTAGCTCTTCCTGTTGGATTGATCCCTTTACCATTATGTAATGGCCTTCTTTGTCTCTTTTGATCTTTGATGGTTTAAAGTCTGTTTTATCAGAGACTAGGATTGCAACCCCTGCTTTTTTTTGTTCTCCATTTGCTTGGTAGATCTTCCTCCATCCCTTTATTTTGAGCCTATGTATGTCTCTGCATGTGAGATGGGTCTCCTGAAGACAGCAGACTGATGGGTCTTGACTCTTTATCCAGTTTGCCAGTCTGTGTCTTTTAATTGGAGCATTTAGTCCATTTACATTTAAGGATAATATTGTTATGTGTGAACTTGATCCTGCCATTATGATATTTTTTTTTTTTTTTTTTTTTTTTTTTTTTTTTTTTTTT
>NW_022304044.1:0-1161 GCF_002776525.5 Piliocolobus tephrosceles | reverse complement strand
TTTTTTTTTTTTTTTTTTTTTTGAGACGGAGTCTTGCTCTGTCGCCCGAGCTGGAGTGCAGTGGCCAGATCTCAGCTCACTGCAAGCTCCGCCTCCCGGGTTTACACCATTCTCCTGCCTCAGCCTCCGGAGTAGCTGGGACTACAGGCGCCCGCCACCTCGCCCGGCTAGTTTTTTGTATTTTTAGTAGAGACGGGGTTTCACCGGGTTAGCCAGGATGGTCTCGATCTCCTGACCTCGTGATCCGCCCGTCTCGGCCTCCCAAAGTGCTGGGATTACAGGCTTGAGCCACCGCGCCCGGCCGCCATTATGATATTAACTGGTTATTTTGCTCATTAGTTCATGCAGTTTCTTCCTAGCCTCGATGGTCTTTACATTTTGGCATGTTTTTGCAATGGCTGGTACCTGTTGTTCCTTTCCATGTTTAGGGCTTCCTTCAGGGTCTCTTGTAAGGCAGGCCTGGTGGTGACAAAATCTCTAAGCATTTGCTTATCTGTAAAGAATTTTATTTCTCCTTCGCTGATGAAACTTAGTTTGGCTGGATATGAAATTCTGGGTTTAAAATTCTTTTCTTTAAGAACGTTGAATATTGGCCCCCACTCTCTTCTGGCTTGTAGAGTTGCTGCCGAGAGATCTGCTGTCAGTCTGATGGGCTTCCCTTTGTGGGTAACCCGACCTTTCTCTCTGGCTGCCCTTAAGATTTTTTCCTTCATTTCAACTTTGGTGAATCTGGCAATTATGTGTCTTGGAGTTGCTCTGCTGGAGGAGTATCTTTGTGGCGTTCTCTGTATTTCCTGAATTTGAATGTTGGCCTGCCCTGCTAGGTTGGGGAAGTTCTCCTGGATGATATCCTGTAGAGTGTTTTCCAATTTGGTTCCATTTTCCCCCTCACTTTCAGGCACCCCAATCAGACGTAGATTTGGTCTTTTTACATAATCCCATACTTCTTGCAGGCTTTGTTCATTTCTTTTTCTTCTTTTTTCTTTTGGTTTCTCTTCTCGCTTCATTTCATTCATTTGATCCTCCATCGCTGATACTCTTTCTTCCAGTTGATCGAGTCGGTTACTGAAGCTTGTGCATTTGTCACGTATTTCTCGTGTCATGGTTTTCATCTCTGTCATAAACGAAATGACAGAGATGAAAACCATGACACGAGAAATA
>NW_022304043.1:0-1143 GCF_002776525.5 Piliocolobus tephrosceles | reverse complement strand
TAATAACATAGAGACTCCAAGTTATGGGAAAACTGCCTTAAAAGGCCCAGACCAAGCTCACCTGTCAGCCCCAGCACAGGACAACATCTTGTTGATGCGGATGACGTGGAAGGGGTGGAGCCGCACGCGGATATGGAAGCCATCCTTGCCACAACTTTTTACCATGTACTTATTGGCACAAATTCGGGCAGCCTCCAGGGCTAGGTAGGGGGAAAAAAAGCAGCAAAGTGAGATAAGATAGAGAAACATTCACCACGACCTTCTACAGCTAGGAGGAAATGTGTTGGCTGAGTTTTGTAAAAAGGCTCATGTTTCATTAACTCCCAATTCCAGTGCAGTGTATGTGGATGGGGTTGAGGGAGCAAAGAGGAAGGACTGGGGGGTGACGAACAAAGAATCCTGCCTTACCTTCAGAGGACAGCTGCTCATATTCATCTGACACCATGTGGCCACAGAGTGGAAACTCATCCACTTTTGCCTTCTTCCGCCCCAGGTCAAAGATGCGAATCTTGGCATCTAAAAAAGGATTGTGCAAGTGTGCGGGGGGTGTCACAGACAGACGCTGAGTCAGTACAGCCAACCCAGTGCAGGGGCCCTTCCACTACTTACCAGGGACACCTCGGCAGAAGCGAGACTTTGGGTACGGCTTGTTCTTACAATACCGGTAACTGCAGGGAAGTGAAAAAACACAGGTTAGGTGAGGTTCACATAAAGCCCAACAGTGACTTTGGCCCTCAAGGAACAACCCAAAAGAGGGACGGGAAAAGCGTGGGGAATGCACGTCCACATCTAAACCGTTTGCATTCGAGGAAATAAACTACAAAGCAACACTTGGCTGCTGCAACACAGAGGACACCCAAAACTAGAAACACAACCGCCACCATCTTTCGTTACTTTGTCTTACGCTTCCTATAAACACTTTGCAATAAACTTTCCTAGTTGAAAATTATCTCTTCAAGACACTGCGTACTACAAAATCGCCGCATTATCACTGCACAGCTCAGACCACCCAATTTAAGACTTTCGGGCACGTGGCACTAAATCCACCTCCGAGCCGAGTGGAAAGGCGTCTGGCGCCCCCTGTAGGACACAGGAGGCGGCCGCACCCGTTTTTCCCGGACTGCCCTTCACGTCCGACAAGGC
>NW_022304042.1:3126-4368 GCF_002776525.5 Piliocolobus tephrosceles | reverse complement strand
GGGCTGTGGCTGGTGGGGGAGTCTGTGATTGCTTCCCTGTGGAACTCCCCTTCACCCCTGTCCTGACCACAGCTAGGGTTCAGGGATCTGGTTTCTCTTTCCCTAGGGCAAGTGGGGCTGCAGGTCTGCACCAGGGAGGGTCTGCACCAGGGATCCCCGCCCCACCTTGCCCTCTGTAGCCCTTTGGCCCCTCCACCCTCCTGCGATTCCTTTTCAGCCTTCTTTGACGCTCCCTCTGGCCTGCGGGGCTAGCAGCAGCTGCAGCAAGCCGACTCGGTGGAAAGGAGCCCCGGAGGGGAACTGAGTGCCTTCAGCCGGGGATGTTCAGGGCGAGAGCGATGTTCAGAGACATCGCAATGCGCGGGGAGACCGCGATGTTCGGAGAGAGAGCGATGTTGGGGGCACCGCGATGTTCGAGGAGACCGCGATGTTCGGGGGGACCGCGATGTACCGGGAGACCATCAGCGATGTTCCAGGAGACCGCGATGTTCGGAGAGATCGCAATGTTCAGGGAGACCAAGACTTTCGGGGAAACCGCGATGTTCGGGGAGATCGCGCGGGTCCATCCAGAAGCTTCCTGACCTAAGGGACAAGCAGCAGCCAGAGGAATGGGACCCGGCATAAAGGAGCCGCGGAGGGGAACTGAGTGCCTTCAGCCGGGCGTGTTCGGGGAGATGGAGATATTGGGGGAGATGGCAATGTTCGGGGAGATGACAATTTTCGGGGAGACTAAGATGTTCGGGGGGATGCGATGTTGGAGGAGACAGCGATGTTCAGGGAAACCGCGATGTTCGGGGAGACAGCGATGTTCCGGGAAACCGCGATGTTGGGGAGGACCGAGATGTTCTTGCGGATCGCGATGTTCGGGTAGAACGCGATGTTAAGAGAGATGGCGCCGGTTCTTCCAGAAGCCTCCTGGGGCAAGCAGAAGCCGCAGGAAGCTTACTAGGCGGAAAGGAGCCGCGGGGCGGAACTGAGTGCCCTCAGCAGGGCATGTTCGGGGAGATAGCGATGTTCGGGGAGACCAGGATGTTTGGAGGAACCGGGATATTCCGGGAGATATCCGGAATGTTAGGATAGCGGAGATGGCGATGTTAGGATAGAAGGCGACGTTCCGAGAGATGGCGCGGGTCCTTCCAGAATCCTCCTGGGGCAAGCAGAAGCCGCAGGAAGCTGACTGGGCGGAAAGGAGACGCGGAAGGGAATTGAGTGCCCTCAGCAGGGCATGTTCGGGGAGATCGC
>NW_022304042.1:539-3116 GCF_002776525.5 Piliocolobus tephrosceles | reverse complement strand
TCCAGGACAGCCGCAACCTTGCCAGTTACCCTCCCTTGTGATCCCATAACCAAGAGGGTTGGAGCAAATCCTGGCATGGTTTACCAGAGTCTTACACTTTTGCCCTTGATGCCAGGGCCTCGTAGGGGAAAGCCAGTGCTTCTGAAGGAATGATAGGGGCACCCCTTCCAGGCACTCTCCTCCTCCCCATCCTTCCTGGAAGGCTTTTTCTTGGTTTCCACATAGAGCAAAGGAAAGTCATTTTTCTGAGACTATAGGGCCCTAGCCCAGAGATTCCGATCTAGTATGTAGGGGGAGGGGCCAGATATCTGCACACTTAATAAGTACCCTTCATTCTGTTGCAGGGCCATTCCTTAAGAAAGAGCCTTCATCCTAAGAAAAAAGCAGCAGTTAGCACAGAGATTGATGGCTGGGTAGAGTAGCCACAAAGACGGCCCTTCTCTGGGGAAGAAACACCTTCATAATGTCCTCACTGCACCTCTCCTCCCCTTTTTATTGCCAGTCCTCAAGTCCAACAGGTACCTCGGCATTGCTCCCCCCGCCCCTCCATGCTGTTTGGGTGGGACAGTCATAACCTATGTATATGGGGCTTTAGAGCCTGTCACATCCATATCCATTCATTCTGAGGCCTCCCTGTGTGCCCAGCACAGAACTCATCATTAGCAATACAGAGATAAATCAAAGAAGTCCGTGATCTAGTAGGCCAGGCAGATCTGCAAGCCCTTGATGAGAAGGGCTGTTGTGAAGGATGTGTGGGAAACGCAGTGGATGGAGAGAGCGACTGATTATGTTTGTGAGTTTTTGTGGGAGGAGAGATAGGGGAATGTGAGACTAGATCCTCTGTGACTTAATTTCAGCAAGAATCTTCCCTCTGGTCTCTAGTAGAGTAAGTGATGGGGTGGGGGGTCAGTGTGGCCTGTTGGCCATCATGTGAGCAGGGAGCAAGCCTCTCTGCTCTGGCTCATCTCTTCTGATTGAAACACGTGGAGCAGTTCTTAATTTGTATGGAGAGCCCAGACTAATAAATCCTCTACTCAACTGCGATCCCCACAGTGTGTTTATAGGTAACAGCTGACTTTTATCAGCTAGTTTGTTCTTTCACATAAGCAGAATTGTGTGGGTCTCCTGAGCTGGCTCGTAATGTGATAAAATGTCTGCAAAACTCAACTATAAATCCCTGGCACCCGCCAAGCAGAGGATGCTGTTTTCCAGGCACATTTTGTCCAGCTGGTGGCTCTGTCCCCTTACCCAGTTTGCATTTTTGCACTTGTCTCTTTAAACTTTTGATTTGTTTTTCAGTTATCTGTGGCCTCTTTAAAGGCAACTGAAAAATAAGGGGTAGGGAAAAGGAACTAGATAGTTATGTCTGTGCTAAAAATTACCCCTGGCTTATGTTGCTCTGAAAGTCAGCTTTGATCCCGCTGTTGAAACAGAGACATCAGGCTTCCCAGCCACATGAACCCCAGGGCGGGGGACAGGAGGCCGGTACCAGCGGAGGCCATTAATAATACTTTGATTCTTTTCTGGACCATCACCCTTTGTACTTGCCAAAGGCCCCTACCCTCAGTTGTCAGTTATCTAAATTAAAGAAACAGCTCCGGAGGCCTTTGCCCCAGGTGGTCTCCAGGCTTGACATCTTTTCGCAGCATTTAGAGCTCCCCCAACACAGAGGTGAAATTTAAATACCTTCTCTCTGCCAAATAGGGCAAGACCTGGAACCTTGGAGAATGCTGGTTGGCTGGGGTGGACTGAGTGGTTGGGAGAGCTACAAAGGCCCCAGTGGTACATCTAGGAAAGGCTAAGTGTGGCCCTGGCTATGTCTCAGGATTACCCACCTGTGTTTATGGGTTCTCTTCATTTTGATCAGACCATTAGGTCAGAAGGCTCCTGTGGCTGCTCTTCCTGTGGCCTTATCCCTTGCTTGTTTTCCCCAGCCCACACTTCAGGGCTGGCTTCATGAGCCTGTGACCCACGCTTACAAGGGTTCCCAAGGTGGGTTTCGTGCTCTGCTGTCACTCTCAAAATTCTGAACAGTTTTTGAATAGATTTTTGAACCAATTTTCCTTTTGCACTGGGCCCTGCAAATTATGTTGCCAGTTCTGCCCAGCTTCTCTGTGAGTCCTACTGGTTGTAGCTGCCCCAGTACTGTGGACCCTTTCTTCTCCAAGTTTAAGTTTGAGCCTTTGCGGAGCAGGTTAGTTACCTGTCATTGAGGAATCTGGCCTTGTCCGCCTCCCAAAGGCTCCCTGTTATCCACTCTTCTGGCAACAGCCAATCCCTGTTATGTGACATTATCTCTACAGGCCCTAAAGAGGTGCCTGCCAATCCCAACTCGCTAAGTCATCTGCAGCTGCTCTGGCCCCTTCTTATCATTTTCTACAAAATATTTCTAGTCAATGCGCTTGCTTGGAGGAAGCTGCCTGCTTTTATGGAGGAACTGGGGTCTTTGCTAGAGAAAACATCCCCTAACTCCCACCTCCACCTTAAAGGCAAGACATTGTTTCCTGTTATGGGAAAGGAGACCTACTTTTACTTTTCCAAGCCCAACTCAGACACCATCTCCTCTGTGGTATCTCA
>NW_022304042.1:0-529 GCF_002776525.5 Piliocolobus tephrosceles | reverse complement strand
CTGCCTGACAGAGGCCATGGAGCAGAGCACTGGGCTGCTGGCCAATGCCCTGGTCTTTGGTTAGACCAGTCTCCAGGTCGGGTCACAGTCAGAGAGCAGTGGGCCTGGGAGGTGCAGGGTTAGTGCAGGGCAGGGTTGCCTTGAATCTGCAGGTGCG
The DNA here is from genome assembly GCF_002776525.5 of Piliocolobus tephrosceles. Lineage (NCBI taxonomy): Eukaryota > Metazoa > Chordata > Mammalia > Primates > Cercopithecidae > Piliocolobus > Piliocolobus tephrosceles. The sequence continues at coordinate 372 of NW_022304042.1, read as the reverse complement.
GGGCCACCGAGCTGGACCTAGCTGTATGCTCAGCACAGGAGGTTGCAGTACTGCCTGCCCTCAACCTCCTTTTCCTATTTCTGCTTCTAGAGGGCACTGGGGACTGGGGTCAGGTTGGGGGTCTTGCCATCCCCTCCTGATCTCCTCCACTCCCTGTCCACAGCTCCTGATTTCCCTGCCTGGGCTGCCCCCACCAGAAGTCTCCAGGCCTAAAATCCAGTAGGAACAGGCAGCCTAGCCTGTTCCCAGGGGTTTCTGTAGCACTTGCAGGAGCCAATAAGGCTTCAGGTAGGAAGGCGTGAGTCACCCACAGAGGCCTAACAGGTGTTTCTGGAAATGCATCCTGTGGCAGCCAAAGAGGCCAGACTTCTC
>NW_022304041.1:1918-3969 GCF_002776525.5 Piliocolobus tephrosceles | reverse complement strand
AATAATTAAAAAAAGAAAATAACATCTGAAAATAAAAAAATAAAAAATAATAAAAATAAATTATATATATATATATCTCTCTCTCAATGGGCTTTTTCTTTGTTGTTGGAAAGATGGGGTTCCGCTATGTAGCCCAGGCTGGTCTTTTCATTGATTGATTTATATATTTTTTTGACATAGTCTTACTCTATCCCCCAGGCTGGAGTCACTACTCCAGGCTCCAGTCACTATAAGCAACGCCTCTTAGGTTCTAGCAATTCTCCTGCCTCAGCCTCTGGGATTATGGGTGCCCACTATTGTGACCAGCTAATTTCTGTATTTTTAGTAGAGATAGGGTCTTGCCATGTTGGCCAGGCTGGTCTCGAACTCCTGATCTCAAGTTATCTTCCTGCCTCAGCCTCCCAAAAGTGCTGGAATTATAGGCATAAACCATCACGCCCAGCCACATTCTTCTTTTTTTTTTTTTTTTTTTTTTAAATGAAACCCCAGACTCCTCTGGTCTGCATGTATGCCTCAAATTCCAATTCTTTCTTGCCAAATAAAACATTAACTTTAGAGATTCATCTCTACATACTTATTTTGACCTATAAATTATTTTCCTTGTGGAAAAAAAAAGAACTTTTATCTGAGGAATGCAAGTCCTTTCTAATCACCAGGCCCAGACAGCCAGGAGCAGTGACTCAGGCCTGTAATCCCAGCACTTCGGGAGGCCGAGGCGGGCAGATCACTTGAGGTCAGGAGTTCGAAACCAGCCTGGCCAATATGGTGAAACCCCGTCTCTACTAAAAGTACAAAAATTAGCCGGGCGTGGTGGCAGGCACCTGTAATCCCAGTTACTCAGGAGGCTGAAGCAAGAGAATGGCTTGAACCTGGAAGGCAGAGGTTGCAGTAAGGCAGAGGTTGCGGTGAGCCGAGATTGTGCCACTGCACTCCAGCCTAGCAACAAAAGCAAGACTCCGTCTCAATAAAAAAAAAAAAAAAAAAAACTAGGAGAAACTCCCGATGGGGCAGACGCTGTAAACCTGTAAACCAGGAGGACCCCCAGCTCCTAGGACTCACCTCCTCTCTCTCCCTACCCACTCAGGGTGTGGATTTTAATGTGCGTAGCCTCCTGGGACCTCAGCAGGGCAGTGGATCATGGGACTCAGTCTCTTGGGGGCCCTTGGAATCCCTTAACCCCGGAGGTCTCAACCAGGGGTGATTCTGCCCCCAGGAAACACTGGGCCATGTCTGGGAACATCTGTGGTTGTCACAGCTAGGTTGGAAGCAAGTTCCTGGCATGGGGTGGATGGAGGCCAGGGACGCTGCTCTGCACCCTGCAGTGCCCAGCATAGCCCACCCCAGAGAATAATCTGGCCCTGATGTCCACGGTTCTCCAGGGGAGAGATCCTGGTCTAACATTATTCTGAGCAGTTGGTTTCCCCAGAATCTGTGTGGGCAGGTACTGTATCCTCAGGATCACCGAGCACAGGGCATCCGGGCTAAGACACACTGGGGATGTATGGACAAATGCCTGTGCCCCTCCCATAGGCTACTGGGAGCTGGTGGAGGATGCACTGGACTCCAGGTGTGGCAACCTGTATCTCCACCCACTTTTTTTTTTTTTTGAGACGGAGGAGTCTAGCTCTGTCATGTAGGCTAAAATGCAGTGGTGTGATCTTGGCTCACTGCAACCTCCGCCTCCCGGTTTCAAACGATTCTCCTGCCTCAGCCTCCTAAGTAGCTAGGATTACAGGCATGTGCCACCACTCCCAGCTAATTTTGGTATTTTTAGTAGAGACAGGGTTTCACGATACTGGCTAGGCTAGTCTCGAACTCCTGACCTCAGGTGATCCGCCTGCCTTGGTCTCCCAAAGTGCTGGTATTACAGGCATGAGCCACTGCGCCCGGCCTCCTCCCACTTTTGTACACCTCTTTCCTGAGCCACTTCCTCTGGTCATTCCCATAGTTCCTGTTACAGGTTTGAAACCTCCTTTGCAAAAATTATAACAGAAGGCCGGGCACGGTGGCTCACGCCTGTAATTCCAGCACTTTGGGAGGCTGAGGCAGGC
>NW_022304041.1:0-1908 GCF_002776525.5 Piliocolobus tephrosceles | reverse complement strand
GACCAACATAGTCAAACCCCGTCTCTACTAAAAAAAATACAAAAATTGGCTAGGCATGGTGGCGCACGCCTGTAATCCCAGCTACTCGGGAGGCTGAGGCAGGAGAATCACTTGAACCTGGGAGGCAGAGGTTGTAGTGAGCCAAGATTGCACCATTGCACTCCAGCCTGGGTGACAAAGGCAGACTCTGTCTCAAAAAAAAGAAAAAAAAGAGAGATTGAGACCATCCTGGCCAACACAATGAAACCCCGTCTCTCCTAAAAATACAAAAATTAGCCTGGTGTGGTGGTGGGCGCCTATAATCCCAGTTACTCAGAAGGCTGAGGCAGGAGAATCACTTGAGCCAGGGAGGTGGAGGTTGCAGTGAACAGAGATCAAACCACTGCACTCCAGCCTGGGGAAAAAACAAGATTCCAAAAAAAAAAAAAAAAAAAAAAAAAAATTATAACAGAAAATTTTGACAGTGAAAGAGATCTGATCTAGCCAACTCCATCTTGTTCCTAACCTGCAAACTAACCTGCAAACTGTCCTTGTTCATTCCTGGGCTGCGGCCAAACTAATTTTGGGAGTAACTTAGTTTATAGTTTAACTTTGAAACAAAGACAATAACGGCTTTCCCCAAACAAACTCCTTTCTTGCCTGGGGACTAGACTGCCTTTGCAGGACTAACAGATTAGCAACGAGATTAGAAAGTATGGTTCATGCCGGGTGTGGTGGTGGCTCCTAGGAAAGCTGAAGCAAGAGAATCACTCAAACCCAGGAGGCGGACGTTGCAGTGAGCGGAGATTGCGCCACTGCACTCCAGCCTGGGTGACAAGAGCGAATCTCCGTCTCAAAAAAAAAAAAAGAGAGAGAGAGAGCCGGGCTCAGTGGCTCACGCTTGTAATCCCAGCACTTTGGGAGGCCAAGGTGGGAGGATCACTTGAGGCCAGGAGTTCTAAATCAGCCTGGGCAACATCATGAGACCCATTATCTATAAGAAATACAAAAAAAGGGCCGGGCACAGGTAGCTCAAGCCTGTAATCCCAGCACTTTGGGAGGCCAAGACGGGCGGATCACGAGGTCAGGAGATCCAGACCATCCTGGCTAACACTGTGAAACCCCGTCTCTACTAAAAAATACAAAAAACTAGCCGGGCGAGGTGGCAGGCGCCTGTAGTCCCAGCTACTCAGGAGGCTGAGGCAGGAGAATGGCGTAAACCCAGGAGGCGGAGCTTGCAGTGAGCTGAGATGCGGCCACTGCACTCCAGCCCAGGCAACAGAGCGAGACTCCATCTCAAAAAAAAAAAAAGAAAGAAATACAAAAAAAGTAGCTGGACCCCTGCTTGAGCCCAGGAGCTGAGGCTGCAGTGAGCTCAGATGGTGCCATTACACTACAACCTGGGGAACAGAGCAAGACCCTGTCTCTAAAAAAAAAAAAAATTCTGCTGAGCAGTGGAGGGAATTAAAAAAAGAACACATGTAGGGTACAACACAGTTGCTAAATGAATGCTTCTGTAAAATGATGTCTGATGTGCCCCTTATCAACCCATCAAGCTCAATTTCCTCCATTCCCACCAGCCCTGCCAGTCTCCTCTCTGCTCCTCCATGTGACAAACTTGAGCAAGCTCTTCCATTTGTCCTGACGTCTGCTGGATCACTTTTCCCTCATCCTTCTGCTGCCTACGGCTTTGTTCTCCATTCCTGCTCCTGGCCAAAGTGGCATACAGTAGATCCTCAGTATGTTGTTGAATGGATGGATGGATGGGTGGATGGGTGGATGGGTGGGTTGGTGGACGGGTGAGTGGATGGGTGGATGGGGATGGATGGGGGGGTGGATGTTTGTTTTTTTCAACTAACGTTGTTGATGGGTGGATGGGTGAGTGGGTGGATGGGTTAGTAGGTGGGTAGATGGATGAGTCAGTGGGTG
>NW_022304040.1:3787-8114 GCF_002776525.5 Piliocolobus tephrosceles | reverse complement strand
AAAGTCTCGCTCTGTTGCCAGGCTGGAGTGCAGTGGCACAATCTCGGCTTACTGCATCCTCTGCCTCCTGGGTTCAAGAGATTCTCCTGCCTCAGCTTCTGGAGTACCTGGGATTACAGGCACCCATCACCACGTCCAGGTAATTTTTGTCTTTTTAGTAGAGACAGGGTTTCACCATGTTGGCCAGGATGGTCACAATCTCCTGACCTCGTGATCTGTCTGCCTTGGCCTCCAAAAGTGCTGGGATTACAGGCATGAGCCACTGTGCCTAGCTTGTTTTTTGTTTTCTTTTTTTAAAAAAATTATGCAGGGTTTTCTTGCATTGGTTGGATCTAGGTGTCTGTCCATTAGATCTAATCAGAATATGGTAAGTCTCTACAATCTGATCTGAAGAGGTGTATTTATTTATTTGACTATTTCCTCCTCTTTGTTGCCTTTTATTCTCCTTTAGAACTTCTAATACATGAAAGTTGGATGCCTAGGATATACCTTCTAGGTCTCAAATTGTCCATAATTTTTCACCTTTCTGTGTGCTCTCCACTCTTGTAAACATATTTGATTTTACTTTCCACAGCCCAGTCTTCATTCATTCCCATTTTACCATTCAGTGTATACCCTAGATCTTAAAATGAGCCAGTCACATGAATTTCAAAGAGTTTTTCTCTTGCTCTCTTGTTTGCCTTTTTTTCCCCTTGGGAGTCTGGTTTTCTCTTATTGATACCATGTTCTTTCAAATTTTTTGAGAATGATGCTATTTAGAATAATCACAATCACGGTTATGATTATTTTCCCTGAATTATTTCTGTCCCCTAAGGTTCAAGTGTAGAGTATGCAGAGCTGAGCCTTCTCTTTCATGCCTCTAGCTTTCCGCAAACACCTAGTGATCTCTGCCTGCTGGGTCCTGTCTGTATAGGAATAAAGGTTGAGGTGTGTGTAGTGGCTGGTCAGTGTGAATCACCTCTGCCCTGTGTAGCCCAACAGGCTTCTCACTTGACCACGAGAGTGTACTGTATTCCCTTGGAACTGGCAAGGTGCGTGGACAGATGGGCCACCCTGGAAGTGGGCATGCAGCCGATGGGCGAACAGGGTCCCCACATTTGCTGGTGCTGGCAGGCTTGACTTTGGGGACAGGTGTTTTTGTGCATTTCACTCTTGGGAGGAATTGTGCTACCTTTGGACCTGCTGACCCTGCTTCTCATGAATGACCAAAGTCCTTACCTCTGCTCTGCCCTGGTTTTTTCTTAGACCCTGAGTTTTTCACTCCAGAAGCAGGTTCCTGGCTTTTTTGTGTGCCATAGGCCTGTTTGGAAGTCTGGTGAAGCCTGTGCTACCCATCTCAGGACCAACTAAAAATACCTGATGAAGAAGTTCAGTTATATCCACATGCAGTTAGCAAATGGTAAAAAGCCTATTTTGATATAGTAATGTGTTTTCTTTAGGAAAACATTACATACAAAGTCTAGTAGTGGGATGACCATAATTTGAAGTAATGGTGAAAATAAGCAATAGATTGAGATATCTGCAAGAGCTGTAATGTGATATGAAAATGCCTGTGATTTTTGTTGGTGACAAAGTCAAGGTTATGGCTAAAGTATTGTGTTTACTGCCTGCATGCCTAATTGAAGGCAGTGTTAAATTTCAGTTAGAGATATGTGAAAGAAAATGGTCACTTTCTCCATCCAAAGTCCCACACCTCAGGCACTGTGGGGTCTGACCTCAGGCAGAAGGCAGTCCCTCTGTGGAGCTTTCCTCTGGCTCTGGTCTGAGCTACACTAGCCTTAAAGCAGCAGTTTGCAGGGGCTTGGGGCAAGACACACCCACCTGGCACTGTGGAAGTGCAGCTCTTTGGCCAAGTGCCCTCCTGCCTGGACACCTGGCCATGCCCCTGGTTCGTTCCACCTTCTCGGGAGGATGTGGGCATCCTTCTGTTGGTTCCCATCACAGTTTCTTCTCTTCTATCCAGAGATGGACCCAGGACCCCCTCCCCCTTTCTGGCTTGCTTAGTGTTTTGATTCCCAACACAGTAATGGTTTCAGTATTTGTAAAGGGTCTTTTCTGCCATGTCAATGAGGCCCTTGGTGTCTCCTCCTGAGATGTGTGTTAGTTTTATCTGGCTCAGGTGTTCACACTGCCATCTGGAGCTGACTTGCCAATGGCACCCAGGGCCTTTTTGGTCTGCACTGTTAACTCACACTTTGGAAGCCCTGCACGAGGTTCTTGAGTTTGCAGCTGTGATTGCTTTTAAAGGTGTAAGCAATGCCACATGTGTTTACTAGCAGGCAGCCTTGGTGCCCGCAGAAGTGCGACGGTGGTCCCCCAACGTTAGGCACGGAGGTCCTCCTGTCCTACCTGTCGAAAGCGAATTGGTGGGCCATGCCTCTATTGATAAACTTCCCCCCCCCCCCCCCCTTGTCCTCATTACTTCTCTTTACAGAAGGATCTTCCAACTGTAGTTCTTAAAGATTCCCCTGGTGAATGTAGCATACCTTTCTATTTTCAGAATTTCAAATAATATGCACCTGATTGGGGACACAGTGCGTGTCAAGGGCAGGCTCTCTCTCCTGATTGAGGCCCCTTTGGGGGCCAGGGGTGAGCACATGTGATAAGCACCCAGAAGACCCCCCAGCCCTCTGACTGGGGAGCCCTGTGCCAGGTGACGGATGAAGGCCAACGACCTTGGTGGAGGTCAGGCTCTACCAGCCAGGCAGGGTGGGTACCTGAGGAACTGCTGCCTTAGAGCTTTTCTAGAGCATGTCTAGGGGTGGAGAGCAGGAAAGAGTGGGGTGCTTATAGGAAATGGGGTTTTGAAGGGGATTGCATGAGCAGAGAGAATGGCTAGTCCCTTCCAGGGCAGATCCAGAGCTGCTTAGTTGCTTGGCTGGTGTGAGGCTGGGGCCACTCCTTTAGGTGAGAGGAGTCGGATGGGGCATTCTTGTCTCTCCTGGATGTTTTCGGGGGCAGGTGGAGGGTGATGAGCCAGAGGTGAAGAACTGCTTCGTGGATGGGCTCTCCCCTGGCCAGGTGCTGGGCACCACAGAGCCACGTCAGGCAGACAGCATCAAGCTTGGTGGCTGGTCCTGACTCGCCATTGACTTTCTGGTTGATGTGAGACCAGTCGCCATGCCTCTGTAAGCCTCAGTTTCCCCAGATGCATACTGATGGGCTTGATCTATATGACCTCCAAGAGCCCTTCAGGACCAGGCCTCTTTCCCTTCCTGCTACATCAATACTGGTGCAAGGAGGTGACAGCCTTCATGTGAACCACGTGCACCACGGGCACCAGCACTGCCCCCACCCCGCACAGGCCAGGACAGAGGTTCAGGGTCCTAGGAAGCTTAGGCCCTGATTCTTGCCCACTGCTCTTTCCTGGGCATTTGAAATTGAATTTCAAATTCAATTCGGGCAAAAATACCTTGAGGCCGACCACACTGGTCTTGGTGCTGGGCTCTGGTCCGACCCACTGATGAGGACACCCGTGCCCCCTGCTCTGCGGTGTGGGGTTGGGGAGCAAAAGCGGCCCAAAACAAAGACCCCTTCTTCCTAGAGGCGAAAAGGGAGGCAGTGCAGGGAGGCGTCCGTTTGTTTCCCCTGGAACGGAACGAGGGCATTAACTGTGCGCCCACGCTCTTGGGTGCAGGGCAGCTGGCTGGAGGGTGGCACACAGTAGGGACAGATGTGTGTGTGTGTGTGGGTGTGGGTGTGTGTGTGTTTCCAGGCAGATGTGCCGTTTTCAGAAGCTGCGGGACCAGCCTCCTCCGAGCCCTCCCAGCCGCTGGTCGGGCCCGGCTGGGGCGGTACCTGGGCCCGGGTTTCCCTGTCTCTCCCGGGGCCTTGGGTGCCAGGGAGGCTGGGCGCAACTCGAGGCCCCGCGTCCTTTCTCCCGCGCCAGCAGGGCCGGCTCTGCAGTGAGGCCCCTGCGCACCTAGGTGGAGCCCGACCCGCAGTTTTCGGCGGGGCCGGCCCCACCTGACCCGCCGGCGCGCCAGGCGGGGGCGCTGCAGGGCGGGGTCCCCGGGGTCCCTCGCGGCCCAGTGCGCATCGGCGGCTCCGCGGCCGGGAGGAGCGCAGACGGCGGCGGGCGCGGGCCAGAGTCCGAGGCTGCGCGGGCCCGGCCACCTGGGCTGGCAGCGACTGCGCCGCGCTCCCCCTCCCGCCGCCTCCCCCGAGGAGCCGGCGCCGAGCCGAGCGGGCGGGCGCGCGCGTCCAGGCCGGAGCAGCAGCGTCCCGCGGGCGGCGAGGCGCGCAGCGTCGCCGGCCCCACCTGTAGGCGCGGCAGCCACCGGCACGGGCAGCGGCGGCCCAGCGCGGGCAGCCCAGGGGCGCGGCG
>NW_022304040.1:0-787 GCF_002776525.5 Piliocolobus tephrosceles | reverse complement strand
CCCCCCCCCCCCACCGCTCCAGACTCCACCCCCACCACCCCAGGCTGGGACCACTGGGGAGTTCAGGCCTCAATATGCTGCCTCCCACCGGGCAGAAATGGGAGCCCAGGGCCCTCCTGTGAGCTTGAAACGCACCTTGCAGAGATGGGGTTTCCCAGTGACCGTCCTCAGTGCCTGTGTCGGGATTTACTGCCTGTGGTACCTCTGAGATACCCCATTTCCGTTCGACTCCGTGAGGCCAGGTGGTCTGTGTGTCTTTGTGTATCTGCATTGAGTGCATGTGGTTTGTGTAATGCGTGTACATTGTGTGTGTGTGTGATCTGTGTGTATTTGTCTGTATGAATGTTGCCCGCCCCTTTACCCATGCGTATGGCTATAGATTGAACGCTCCATCACCAGCCAGATCTGAGAGACTCAAGGGACACTTTTCTGGGTGAGACACTGCCAGGGAGAGCGGCCTCCCCAGCTCAGACAGTCGAGTTGTGTTTCTTGCGATATCTGAGTAAATGCCCAAAGATTTCTCCTGGAATCCCACCGTTTTTTTTCTGGATGATTCATTTTTCCAAGCTGTTGAGTACAGTAAGCAGAACTGTGTGTTAATGAAAATGAGGAAATTTTGTTCCCGAGGGAAGCCTGCTGTTCACAAGCACCTCGGGGCTTGGGTGTTGGGTTGAGCAATGTTGTGGTCACAGTCCCAGGCAAAGGAGCACCGTGGGTGCCTGTCCGCCTGTCCCCTGTCTACCTGTCCCCTGTCCGCCCGTCCGCCTGTCTGCCTGTCCCCTGTCCA
>NW_022304038.1:0-10176 GCF_002776525.5 Piliocolobus tephrosceles | reverse complement strand
CGGGGGGAAAGGGCGAGACTCCGTCAAAAAAAAAAAAAAAAAAAAAAGACCAACCTGGGCAACATGGTGAAATCCTGTCTCTACAAAAAAATACAAAACTTAGCTGGGCATGGTGGCACACACCTGTAGTCCCAGCTACTCTGGAGGCTGAGGTGGGAGGATCACCTGAACACAGGGAGGATGAGCCTGCAGTGAGCAGAGATCCTGCCACTGCACTGCAGTCTGGGCAACACAGTGAGACACTATCTCAAAAAAGAAAAAAATATATAATTTCAATTAAAATAAAATTAAAAAGAAGGCCGGGCTCGATGGCTCATGCCTGTAATCCCAGCACTTTGGGAAGCTGAGGCAGGTGGATCATTTGAGGTCAGGAGTTCAAGACCAGTCTGGCCAACATGGTGAAACCCCATCTCTACTAAAAATACAACAATTAGCCCAGTGTAGTGGCACATGCCTGTAATCCCAGGTGCTCGGGAGGCTGAGGCAGGAGAATCATTTGAGCCTGGGAGGCAGAGGTTGAGGTGAGCGGAGATTATGCCACTGCACTCCATTCTGGGTGACAGAGTGAGGCCCTGTTTCAAAAAAAAAAGAAAAGAAAAGAAAAGTAAATTACATCTTTGAAGAATTGGCTTTGTTTTTTTTGAGACAGGGTCTCAGCTTTTCAGTCTGTCACCCAGGCAGGAGTGCAGTGATGTGATCTGGGTTCACTACAACCTGTGCCCCCCAAGGCTCAAGCAATCCTCCCATCTTAGCCTCCCAAGTAGCTGGGACCACAGGTATGCACCACTACACCCAGCTATTTTGTTTGTTTGTTTGTTTGTTTTGAGACGGAGTCTGGCTCTGTTGCCCCGGCTGGAGTGCAGTGGCCGGATCTCAGCTCACTGCAAGCTCCGCCTCCCGGGTTTACACCATTCTCCTGCCTCACCCTGGAGTGGCTGGGACTACAGGCGCCCGCCATCACGCCTGGCTAGTTTTTTGTATTTTTTAATTAGAGACGGGGTTTCATCATATTAACTAGGATGGTCTCGATCTCCTGACCTCATGATCCGCCCATCTCGGCCTCACAAAGTGCTGGGATTAGAGGTTTGAGCCACTGTGCCTGGCCTCACCCAGCTATTTATTTTAAATTTTGTTTTGTTTTGTTTTGAGACAGCATGTCTCTCTGTAACCCAGGCTGGAGTGCAGTGGTGAGATCTTGGCTCACTGCAACCTCTGTCTCCTGGGTTCAAGTAATTTTTCTGCCTTGGCCTCCCCAGTAGCTGGGAATACAGTCACGTGCTACCATACCTGACTAATTTTTTTTTTTTTTTGAGATGGATTCTTGCTTTGTTGCCCAGGCTGGAGTGCAATGGCACGATCTTGGTTCACTACAACCTCCACCTCCCAGGTTCAAGTGATTGTCCTGCCTCAGCCTCCCAAGTAGCTGGGACTACAGGTGTGCGCCAACACACCCAGCTAATTTTTGTTTTTGTTTTTGTTTTTTTGAGACAGAGTCTCACTCTGTTGCCCAGGCTAGAGTGCAGTGGCATGATCTCGGCTCACTGCAGCCTCCGTCTCCTGGGGTCAAGTGATTCTCCTGCCTCAGCCTCCTGAGTAGCGGGGATTACAGGCACGTGCCACCACGCCCAGCTAATTTTTGTATTTTTACAAACATGGGGTTTCACTCCTGACCTCATGATCCGCCCACCTCAGCTTCCCAAAGTGCTGGGATTACAGGTGTCAGCCACCACACCTGGCCAATTTTTGTATTTTTAGTAGAGATGGGGTTTCACCATATTGGCCAGGCTGGTCTCGACCTTCCAACCCCAGGTGATCCACCTACCTCAGCCTCCCAAAGTGCTGGGATCACAGGGGTGAGTCAGCACACCCGGCCTCTGTAATATCATTTGTAATAAACTGGTGAATGTGGTTTCCTGAGTTCTGTGAGCTGCTCCAGCAAATGTATGGGCATCCACAGTGTGGGGCCTGGGAACTCGGATTGATAGCTGGCTGGTCAGAAACTCCGGAGGCCTGGACTTGTGATTAGTTCTGGGAGGCAGTTTTGGGGACTGAGTCCTCCACATATAGGCTCTGACACCATCCCCAGGGAGACGTGACAGAATTAAGCTGGACGACCCCACTTGGTGTCTGCTTACTGCAGAACTGACCACGTGCTTGGTGGAGGGGAGAAATGCCCTCAACATTTGGTTACAGAACGTCTTGAAGCTACAGAAGTTTTCTGTGTTCACTGTTGTGGTGTGAGAGGAGGCCAGGGGTGGTGGCTCACACCTGTAATCCCAACACTTTGGAAGGCTGAGGCAGGCAGATCACCTGAGGTCAGGAGTTTGAGACCAGCCTGACCAACAGGGTGAAACCTCAACTCTACTAAAAAAATAGAAAAATTAGCCACACATGGTGGCGTGTGCCTGTAGTAATCCCCGCTACTCGGGAGGCTGAGGCAGGAGAATCACTTAAACCTGGGAGGCAGAGGCTGCAGTGAGCTGAGATCGCACCACTGTACTCCAGCCTGGGTGACAGAAGGAGACCCTGTCTCAACAAGTAATTGTGAATAAGAGCGGCGAGTGCAGTGGCGCGATCTTGGCTCACTGCAACCTCCACCTCCTGGGCTCAAGCAATTTTCCTGCCTCAGTCTCCCAAGTAGCTGGGATTACAGGGATGGACCACCACGCCCGGCTAATTTTGTATTTTTAGTAGACACGGAGGTTCTCTATGTTGGTTAGGCTGGTGTCAAACTCCTGACCTCAGGTGATCCAGACGCCTCAGCCTCCCTAAGTGCTGGGATTACAGATGTGAGTCACTGCACCTAGCCTGCCCAGTTAATTTTTGTATTTTTTGTAGAGACAGGGTTTTGCCAAGCTGGTCTCCAACTCCTGACCTCAGGTGATCTGCCAGCCTCAGCCTCCCAAAGTGCTGGGATTGCAGGCATGAGTCACCGCGCCCAGCATGGTTATTTCTTGATAATATGCTAAACAAGGGGTGGATTATTCATGCTGCCCCTTTGAGACCATATAGGGTAATTTCCTGATGTTGCCATGGCATCAGGTGGGAGTGTAGCAGTGAGGATGGCCAGTGGTCACTCATGTTGCCATCTGGTTTTCGTGGGTTTTAACCTGCAATCAGTTTATTTATTTATTTATTTATTTTGAGACGGAGTCCCGCTTTGTCACCCAGGCTGGAGTGCAGTGGCGCGATCTCGGCTCACTGCAACCTCCGCCCCTCCAGGTTTAAGCAGTTCTCTGCCTCAGCCTTCTGAGTAGCTGGGATTACAGGCATGTGCCACCACCCCCAGCTAATTTTTTTGTATTTTTAGTAGAGATGGGGTTTCACCATTTTGGGCAGGCTAGTCTTGAACTCCTGACCTTGTGATCCACCTGCCTCTGCCTCCCAAAGTGCTGGGATTACAGGCGTGAGCCACCGCGCCCAGCCTATTGCAACTTCTTTTATCAGCAAGGTCCTTATGACCTGTATCTTGCCCTGACCTCCTGTCTCATCCTGTGACTTAGAATGCCTTAACCACCTGGGAATGCGGCCCAGTGGGTTTCAGCCTCATTTCACCCAGCTCCAATTCAAGATGGAGTTGCTCTTCTTCATACGCCTCAAATATTTCTCCTTTTTTTTTTCTTGAGAGAGGGTCTTACTCTGTTGCCTAGGCTACAGTGCAGTGGCATGGTCTCAGCCTACTGCAGCCTCGAACTCCTGGGTTCAAGCAATCTTCCCATTTCAGCCTTCCAAGTAGCTGGGACTACTGGTGTGCACCATCACACCAGGCTAGTTAAAACATTTTTTTTTCGCCCGGGCGCGGTGGCTCATGCCTGTAATCCCAGCACTTTGGGAGGCCGAGGCGGGCAGATCACGAAGTCAGGAGAACGAGACCATCCTGGCTAACACGGTGAAACTCCATCTCTATTAAAAATACAAAAAATTAGCCGGGCGTGGTGGCGGGCACCTGTAGTCCCAGCTACCCGGGAGGCTAAGGCAGGAGAATCGGTTGAACACAGGAGGCGGAGGTTGCAGTGAGACAAGACTACGCCCCTGCACTCCAGCCTGGGCGATAGAGCAAGACTCCATCTCAAAAAAAAAAAAAATTTTTTTTTCTTCTTTTGTAGAGACCGGGGTGGGGATGTGCAGGGGGCAGTCGGGGGGTCTCACTATATTGCCCACACTGGTCTCAAACTCCTGGCCTTAAGCCTCCCGAAGTACTGGGATTGCAGCAATGAGCCACCGCACCCAGTCTAGTCATGTCTTTCTTTTTCTTTTTTTGAGACAGAGTCTCATTCTATACCCCGGGCTGGAGTGCAGCTGCACGATCTCGGCTGACTGCAACCTCTGCCTCCTGGGTTCAAGCAATTCTCCTGCCTCAGTCTCCCAAGTACCTGGGATTACAGGTGCCTGCCACCACACTCAGCTAATTTTTTTTTTTTTTTTTTTTTTTGAGAGGGAGTCTCGCTCTGTCCCCTGGGCTGGAGTGCAGTGGCTGGATCTCAGCTCAGTGCAAGCTCCGCCTCCCGGGTTTACGCCATTCTCCTGCCTCAGCCTCCCGAGTAGCTGGGACTACAGAAGGCAGCCACCTCGCCCGGCTAGTTTTTTGTATTTTTTAGTAGAGACGGGGTTTCACCGTGTTAGCCAGGATGGTCTCGAACTCCTGACCTCGTGATCCGCCCGTCTTGGCTTCCCAAAGTGCTGGGATTACAGGCTTGAGCCACCGCGCCCGGCCCAGCTAATTTTTTTAATTTTTTTTTTTTTTTTTTTGAGACGGAGTTTTACTCTTGTTGCCCAGGCTAGAGTGCAGTGGCACAATCTCGGCTCACTGCAACCTCTACCTTCCAGTTTCAAGCGATTCTCCTGCCAAGTAGCTGGGATTACAGGCACCCGCCACCACGCCCAGCTAATTTTTTTGTATTTTTAGTAGAGACGGGGGTTTCACCATGTTGGTCAGGGTGGTCTTGAACTGCTGACCTCGTGATCTACCTACCTCAGCCTCCCAAAGTGTTGGGATTACAGGCGTGAGCCACTATGCCCGGCAATTTTTGTATTTTAGTAGAGTGGGGGGTTTCACCATGTTGCCCAGGCTGGTCTTGAACTCCTGATCTCAAATGATTTGCCTGCCTTGGCCTCCCAACATGCTGGGATTACAGGTGTGAGCCACTGTGCCCACGCTAGTCATGTATTTCTATCAACAATTATATGTGCCTTTTACCTTCATATATCTATTTTCCCAAGAAAAATATTAATAAATCTGGCTGGGGATGGTGGCTTATGCCTCTAATCCCAGCACTTTGGGAGGCCAAGGCAGGCAGGTCACCTGAGGTCAGGACTTTGAGACTAGCCTGGCCAGCAAGGCGAAATCCCGTGTCTACTAAAAATACAAAAAGTAGCCGGGCATGGTGGCGGGCACGTGTAATCTGAGCTACTTGGGAGGCTGAGGTAGAAGAATCGCTTGAACCCAGGAGGCAGAGGCTGCAGTGAGCCAAGATCATGCCAGTGCACTTCAGCCTGGACAACAGAGCAAGACTCCGTGTCAAAAAAAAAAAAAAATTAACAAATATATCAAAAACTTGTTGTAAAGAGAATAGACAGAATGGCTGGTTATTTGAATTAAAATGTACCTTTTTTTTTTTTTTTTTTAGATGGGGTCTCGCTCTTTTGCCCAGGCTGGAGTGCAATGGCATGATCTCTGCTCACTGCAAGCTCTGCCTCCCGGGTTCACGCCATTCTCCTGCCTCAGCTTCCCGAGCGGAGGGGACTACAGGCGTCCGCCACCATGCCCCGCTAATTTTTTGTATTTTTAGTAGAGAAGGGGTTTCACACTGTTAGCCAGGATGAGTCTCAATCTCCTGACCTTGTGATCCACCCACCTCGGCCTCCCAAAGTGCTGGGATTACAGGCGTGAGCCACGGAGCCCAGCTTGTTTTTTGTTTCTTTAGAAGCCACTTTGGTGCTCAACACCTGGAGGAGGCCCCCTGTGGCCTCACAGGTGTGGATGGAGGCAAAGGTGGATTCACAGGGAAGCAAATGAGTCTTCACCCCCTCTAAAGCCCCACACCTGTTTAACTCTGAATTATTTTCCTAAGGACTCCCTACAGTATGCAAGTTTCAGGGCTCAGAAAACTTGGCCCATCCCTGGAGGAGGAGACTACTGATGGTGCATCTGTCAGAGGCATTTGAACCGAAGCGACTCCATCTTGAATACGGACTGGGTAAAATAAGACTGAGACCTACTGGGCTGCATTTCCGGGAGGGGAAGGCATTCTTAGTCACAGGGTGAGGTGGGAGGTCAGCACAAAACACAGGTCACAAAGACCTTGCTGATAAAACAGGTAAATGAGCTGGCTAAATCCCACCAAAACCAAGATGGTGATGAAAGTGACTGCTGGTGGTCCTCATTGGTCATTATACAGTAATTATAATGCATTAATTATCATGCATTAGCATGCTAAAAGACATTCCCACCAGTGCAGGACAGTTTACAAATGCCATGGCAATGGCAGGAAGTTACCCTATGTGGTCTAAAAAGGGGAGGAACGCTCAGTTTCCACCCCTGTTGAGGAAACTTCATGAATAACCCACCCTGTGTTTAGCATATAATCAAGAGCTAACAATACGTATAAGCTGCTTGGCGAGGAAGGCAGGGCAGGAAAGAAAAACAAGCAAGCAAGCAAACAAACAAACAAATAGTATAAGCATCTGAGCAGCCACACCACTGGTCTGCCTATGGAGTAGCCGTTCTTTTATTCCTTTGCTTTCTTAATAAACTTGCTTTCACTTTATGGACTTGCCCTGAGTTCTTTCTTGCTCAAGATCCAAGAACCCCTTCTTGGGGTCTGGATCAGGACCCCCTTTCTGGCAACACATCCCGCCCTTTCTCCTCTTTCTGAAGACAGACTTCAGAAATGAAAAAAAACGAAGGGTGGCTGCTCATGGTGGGTGAAAGGGCAAAGCAGCTGGCAGAGAAGGCACCTAGCTGATGACCCCAGAGCCCTCTGGGCCCAGAAGGGGGTGGCAGGGCCTGGGCTTCTGTCTGCCCTAAACTTGCTGCAGCTGCTTCCCGGGTTCTGGGTGACCATGCAACTCAGCAGCTCTTGTGGAGCTCCTGCTGTCTCACAGGCTGGATGCAGAGAAATGAAAGCTTCAGACTGGGGGAGCAGGTCTAGGTGTAGCCAGTGAGCCCAGGGCTGCTTCCTGGGGCCTGAACAGCATGTCACAGGGCCCCTGCCCCTGCTGAGAAGGGCCCAGGCTTGGGGTAAGGTTCTGCTGTCACTGCCTTGAAATTCTTCACTGTAATTTCTGATCCAGGGAGCTTGTCTTACTGGAATGGGGTCTCAATCCAGATCCTAAGAGAGGGTTCTTGGAGCTTACACAAGAAAGAATTCAGGGAGAACCCACAGAGTAAAGTGAAAGTGAGTTTATTAGAGAAATAAAGGAATGGCTGCTCCATAGAGCAGCCCCAAGGGCAGCTACTGGCTATTTTTATGGTCCTTTTTTTCCCCCTAGAATCCGTTCCTGAATTATATTGGTTATTTCTCGATCATGTGCTAAACAAGGGGTGGATTATTCATGAGTTTTCCGGGAAAGTTTTCTGGGGAATTCCCAGAATTTAAGATTCCTCTTCTATTTATTTATTTATTTATTTGTTTATTTATTTATTTGAGATGGAGTCTCGCTCTGTCGCCCAGGCTGGAGTGCAATGACATGATCTCGGCTCACTGCAACCTCTTCTTCCCGGGTTCAAGCGATTCTCCTGCCTCAGCCACCCAGGTAGCTGGGACTACAGGCGTACACTACCACGCCTGCCTGGCTTTTTGGTATTTTTAGTAGAGATGGAGTTTCACCATATTGGCCAGGCTGGTCTCGACTGCTGACCTCAAATGATCTGCCCGCCTTGGCCTCCCTAAAGTGCTGGGATTACTGGCATGAGCCACTGTGCCCGGCCCCCTTTTAGACCACTTAGGGTATCTTCCAAACGTTGCCAGGGCATTTGTAAACTGTCATGGCGCTGGCAGGAGTGTGTTTTACCAAGCTAATATATTATAATTATTGTAGAATCAGCAGTGAGGAAGGCCACAGGTCAATTTCCCTGCTATCTTGGTTTTGGTGGGGTTTGGCGGCTTCTTTACTGCATCCTGTTTTACCCGCAGGATCCTTATCACCTGTGTCTTGTTCTGACCTCCTATCTCATCCTATTAGTAAGAATGCCTTAACCTCCTGGGGGTGCAGCCCAGCAGGTCTCAGCTTCAGTTTACCCAGCCCCTATGGAGTCTCTCTGTTCCAGCACCTCTTGACACTTGCATCTGCATCTTGCACTAGGCTCTGCAGATTATGCTCAGTCTCGAAAACTGAGCTTTTTCTGTCCCCTTGAACTTCCCTCCTGAGGCAAGTATCTCAGGGCCTCCCTCTTGCCCACCCTGCTGCCCGCCATCTTTCTGAAAGAGACGGCTCTGCAGCTGCACAGCACTTGGCCAAGGGCTCTTGGCAGTGTGGAGCTCTGAAGACACAGGAGGGATGTCCTCCGAGCTGTTCACGCCGAGACCTACCCCTGGCTCCCTCCAGCAATCAGCTTCTGGCCTGGGCTTGCCTTCCTTCCGGGAGGAGAGGGGGCCCGCAGAGCTGCCCTTCCCCCGCTGTGTATGGACTCAAGGCACTGACGGCACTAGGTGGGCCACTGCATAAATGGATGTTTATGAGTATTGAAGGCCAGTCAGGCAAACCGTGTGCTTTCCTACACACTGGGGAATGTGTCGCCCTTTCCTTACATCTTGGAGACCAAAGCCACCATCAGTACTTGTGGGTTCATTGTGGCAGTGATCAGTTAAGGTGGTCTTTCAAAGCACAGTTTGAAATGCAGACACTTATGGGCGTCCCCTAAGGCAGGTGCCCTTTATCTGGTGGCTGCATTGGTCACCTAGACCGGCAACGCTCGCCTGGGCCGGAAGGTGTGTTCAAGTGAGGCCAAGTAGCCCAGAGGCCACCCCGAAGCATCTGTGGACATCATGAGTCCTTGCTGGGGTCCTCACACGGAGGGAAGCCAGCGCCCAGGGTAAAGCTTCAAGTGCTAAGCACTCGCGCTGCCGCAGGCTGGGAGGCACGTGAGCATCCACTGTGCCGCCCAGGCCCGTGCCCACCCGGGCTCTGGAGCCTGAGGAAGAAGGTTGCGAGGCTCCCGCGAGCTTACATTCAAACGGGGCACACACAGAATGGGGGTCTTCGGCGCCGGGACGCCAGGGGCTACGGATGGTACAGCCCTCCCTCCCCGTCTGCTCGAGGCAGATGGTTTCGCCCGGCTCCACACACCCCTTCTGGGTGGCAACCGAACACGCGGACGGGGCGTGACGCGCTAACGCCACGCCCCTACTGCATAGTCATAAGGCGGGAGGCTCTGCCTTCGGGGTGGGGCAGAAAGCTCCTCGCGCTCGGGCGCGGCCGGTTGGGGGCAGGGCCTAGCTCTGAGTGCGGGCGGGGCTGGAGGCGGGGCCGGCCACAATCCGGTCCCCGCCCTCGCTCTCCTCCCACAGCGCTTAGGCCCCACCCCGCGCCCGCCGCCGCGCAGGGAGGGGCGGGGCCCATCTCCGGCGGGCCCCGCCCCCTCTCTGAATATTGATGCGGCGCGCGTCGGCGTCGCCCTCCTCCCATTGAGCGAGGCTGTGTCGCGTGGCCCAGCGTCGGCGTGACGGTTGGACGCGGGCGCGGCACTGCGGGTCCCGATTGCTGCAGCCGCTTGTCAGTGTGATGAAGATTGGCACCCAGGTAAGCTGTCACTCAACCGCTCCGCCGCCGCCGCCGCCGCTCTCGCCGCCGCCGTCCCTATCAATCACACCGGCCCGCGGCCGCCGCCCGCCGCCGCCGCTGCCGCCCGGGTCTGGAGGGCCGGCGCTGCCCCGGAGGGCCCGCACTTGACCCGCCGTCCGGGGCAGGGGGCGGGGAGGGGGCGCGGGTGGGGGAGGGGAGCGGGCACCCGCGGGGGAGGGGGCGCCTTCCGCCCAACCAGCTCGGGGACGCGCCCAGTTGGTTTCTCAGTGTGGGTTGAGGGACGCGGAAATTTCTGGAAGGCGCCGCCGCCGCCGCGCTGGCCCGATAGAAGCGCGCGCTCCTAACCGTCCCTTTCGGAGTGCGGCGCGCGCCCTGGCGCGGGGCGGGGGCGGGGGCGCGCCGGATCCCGGCGCGGGCGGGGCGGCGGGCGTG
>NW_022304036.1:0-4706 GCF_002776525.5 Piliocolobus tephrosceles | reverse complement strand
TAATTTGTACACAAACGCATGAAAGTAACGATGAAAAACAGAATCCTGGCCGGGCGCGGTGGCTCAAGCCTGTAATCCCAGCACTTTGGGAGGCCGAGACGGGCAGATCACGAGGTCAGGAGATCGAGACCCTCCTGGCTAACACGGTGAAACCCCGTCTCTACTAAAAATACAAAAAATTAGCCGGGCGAGGTGGTGGGCGCCTGTGGTCCCAGCCACTCAGGAGGCTGAGGCAGGAGAATGGCGTGAACCCAGGAGGCAGAGGTTGCGGTGAGCTGAGATCCGGCCACTGCACTCTAGCCTGGGCGACAGAGCAAGACTCCGTCTCAAAAAAAAAAAAAAAAAAAAAAAAGTATTTACAGTGGGTACAATATAGTTTTGCATTGGTGTCTGAATTTAAAGGAGCAAACACCTCTTTACGTTTTTATAAACTGGTTTCAGGAGGTAAAGATTTTTTTTTGTTGTTGGGTTCTTAGGGTGATGAGATGCCCTCTGGGTTTGTAGTGGAGAGCGGTATAGCTTGGTCACAAGGCTGCTGGGTCTGCACTAGGGCTCACCTTTAGTTGGCTTAACGGGGGCTTGGGTAATTGTAATTTCCATTATATTTTGGAACAGACTAAATATTTATCTGGATGTTGCTCTATAGGGCAGACAGTAGGGCAGGTTTTCGTAATTGGGTCTATATATGGTGGGCCTTATATCAGAATGTGGATGAGTATGGCTTTCACTGAGTATCAAAGAGGTTTTTTCAGATCACTGTGTGGGTTCCTATATAGGCAGAACAGGCCATGAACTATAGCTCAGGGAGCTGGAACCGAGTCATTAAACTGCTTCAGAAACCACAGTAAAGGACAAGGTCTGCAGGCCTGCCTGCGTGGCTATAAATGGGTGTCTTCCTACAGGCTTCTGGAGGGCAGGTCTCTCCCAGTCTGTGGCTGGGAGGAGTTTGGGATGATTAGAGAGTAAGTTCAGAATTCTCAGTGGGACTAAATTTGGTGGGCCATTTCCTGGTCTGTAGCTTAGAACAGGGTTCCTGTATTTTTCCACCTGAATGAGGGCTTGCCTTCTGAAAAGAACGCTCCTTAATCTTAGACTGTAGCAGAGTTTCACAACACCTTCTCTGGATCTCAAAGCTCTCCTAAAGGCACTTATTTTTGAGATGGGTTTTGGCTTTATAACCCAGGCTGGTCTTGAAATCCTGGCCTGAAGCAGTTCCCCAACCTGAATGTACTGTGTAGCTGCCATTACGGGTGTGAGCCATGGCTCACATAAACGCATTTTTGTCAGGGATGGCTGATAAATTTTCTTGTGGGATGATAAGCAAATAGGGAACCTTTTATTTATCCGTCTTACTGATGTCACTCTCCCTATATATTACTTTCTATTTTCTATTTCAAATTTTTCTGTACTTTAGGTTCAGACATTTAGGACAATATGCTAGAATTTACATGATATGGCTGATGTTATTTATAAATTTAAGTTTGCTGCAGGCAAACAGGAATTATAGTATTTTCATCCACTTTCTTAAGCATATATCTAAATAACAACATAACTAATTTCTAAGTTTTTTTTTTTTGAGAGGGAGTCTCGCTCTGTTGCCCAGGCTGGAGTGCAGTGGTGCAATCTCGGCTCACTGCAAGCTCCGCCTCCTGGGTTCATGCCATTCTCCTGCCTCAGCCTCCCAAGTAGCTGGGACTACAGGCGCCCGCCATCACGCCCGGCTAATTTTTTTTTGTATTTTTAGTAGAGACAGGGTTTCACTGTGTTAGCCAGGATGTGCTCGATCTCCTGACCTCGTGATCTACCTGCCTCGGCCTCCCGAAGTGCTGGGATTACAGGCGTGAGCACCGCGCCCGGCCGCATTTGTTTTATATATAAGAAGTGCTAACCATATTCTGCAAAATATATAATTTTTAAATTTAGCAATGCAAGGCTATTGTTTTGCTTCTAAGGTTGAATTACAGCAGTTTTATTTTGTGTAAGAATAGCATATATTTAAAACAAAAAAATTACTAATTTCTTTTAAATTTTTATTTATTATAAATTTATTGTTAGAATCTTTTACTTATAATTATACTGTTTTTTTCTGAAATTTTATTGCAACACAGCGCATGCCAATGATTTGAAATACCTGCTTTCCATGAGTACACACAGTCAAATATTGTAATTATCTAGACAAATTATTTTTTAATGGTACATAAATATTGCAAACCGGATTTTGTGAGTAAACATTTCTCTAGTTACTGTTTTGCAGTTCCATATTAGTGTTTTATTTAGTGTAGGTTTTTAAACATCAGTTTATTGTGATTTTTTTGTTTTACTTATATATTTAGACATTTTGCAATTCTGTTTATAAACTTTAAGTCAAAATGGGGTTTAATTAAAAGATAAATCAGCTGGGTGCAGTGGCTCACTCCTGTAATCCCGGCACTTTGGGAGCCCAGGGTGGGTGGATCGAAGGTCAGGAGTTCGAGACCAGCCTGGCCAATATGGTGAAACCCCATTCTACTAAAAATACAAAAATTAGCCTGGCGTGGTGGCGGGTGCCTGTAGTCCCAGCTACTTGGGAGGCTGAGGCAAGGGAATCTCTTGAATCTGGGAGGCGGAGGTTACAGTGAGCTGAGATCGCGCTGCTGTACTCCAGCCTGTGCGACCGAGTGAGACTCCATCTCAAAAAAAAAAAAGATAAATCAGCCATATGTCTATCACCATCAGTTTATATATAAATATGACCTCAATTTTGGTTATGGCTTATTTTGTATATATTCTTTCTTAGCTGATTTTCAGTGGTTGTCCTATCATCTCTAAGTGAATAGTCATGGAAATCGCCTTCTTTTCACCATGTGTTTAATGATGAATATATATTTCTTTTGCATGAGAGAAACACTTTTGTGATTTGAAGATAATTTTTGAAAAGATACATAATTCTGTATTTTTTCAGTTTTTCTTTAAAAAAATTGTGAAAATATAACAAAATTTGCCATCTTAAATTCATTGAAGTGTACATTTCAGGGCCAGGCATGGTGGTGGCTTACATCTATAATCCAGGGATTTTGAGAGGCCAAGACAGGAGGATCACTTAAGCCCAAAATTGGGAGACCAGCTTGGGCAACATATAAAGACCCAGTCTCTACAAAAAAAAAAAAAACGTTTTTTAAAGACAGGCATGGTGGTATGCACTTGTGGTTTCAGCTACTTGGGAGATTGATGGGGGAGGATTTACTTGAACCTGGTTGAGGCTACAGTGAGCTATAATTGTGCCACTGCACACCAACCTGGGTGACAGAGTGAGATCCTGTCTGAATAAAAGTTGTACATTTCAAGCATGTTAAGTGTATTCACACTGTTAGGTAAAATACTTCTAAAAGTTTTACATCTTGTAAAACTAAAACTCAGTACACATTAAGTAACAACTGCCCATTTTACTCTCTCTTCAGCCCTTGACAGACACCCTTCCACTTTCTGTTTTTATGAGTGTGACTACTTAAGATATCTCATAGAAGTAGAATCATACAGTAGCCATCATTTTGTTACTGGCTCATTTTAGGTGAGATAATTCTCTCAACGTTTTTATTAAAATGGGATAAGATTTTCTTTGTTTTTTGTGAGACGAAGTTTTGCTCTTGTTGCCCAGGCTGGAGTGCAATGGTGCCACCTGGTCTTACCTCTACCTCCCAGGTTCAAACAATTCTCCTCCCTCAGCCTCCCAAGTTTTTTTTTCTTAAGGCTGAATAATATTCCACACCCAGATCGCTTCAGCGTTTTGGCTTTTTTTTTGTTTGTTTTTGAGACGGAGTCTCGCTCTGTCGCCCAGGCTGGAGTGCAGTGGCGCGATCTCGGCTCACTGCAAGCTCCACCTCCCGGGTTCACATCATTCTCTTGCCTCAGCCTCCCAAGTAGCTGGGAATGCAGGCGCCTGCCACCACCCCCAGCTAGTTTTTTCTATTTTTTTTTTAGTAGAGACGGGGTTTCACTGTGTTAGCCAGGATGGTCTCAATCTCCTGACCTCGTGATCCGCCCACCTCCCCCCTCAGCCTCCCAAAGTGCCGGGATTACAGGCGTGAGCCACCGTGCCCGGCCGGCTTTTTTTTTTTTTTTTTGCGATGGAGTCTTGTTCTGCCTCCCAGGCTGGAGTGCAATGGCAGGATCAGATCTCGGCTCACTGCAGTCTCTGCCTCCCAGGTTCAAGCGATTCTCCTGCCTCAGCCTCTTGAGTAACTGGGATTACAGGCACCCGCCACCACACCTGGCTAAATTTTGTATATTTAGTAGAGACGAGGTTTCACCATATCGGCAAAGCTGGTCTTGAACTCCTGACCTCAGGTGATCTGCCTGCCTCGACCTCCCAAAGTGCTGGAATTACAGGTGTGAGCCACCGTGCCTGGCCATGTTTTGGCTTTTGTGAATGCTGGTACAAGAAGCATAAATGTTCAAATATGTCTTCCAGGTCCTGCGTTGCATAGTTTGGATGTAGATCCATAAGTGGGATTGTTGTATTTAATAATAATTTGATTTTTAATTATTTGAGGAACATTTATAACATTTGTCAATAATGGTTGCATCCTTGTTTTGCACCAATTAACATGGATTTTATTTTCATTGCATCATCAACTGGGTGTTTTCTAGAAAACTTTTAGTGGCTATTATAATGGGTGTGAGAGGATTCTGTTTTTCATCGTTACTTTCATGCGTTTGTGTACAAATTA
>NW_022304035.1:2320-3528 GCF_002776525.5 Piliocolobus tephrosceles | reverse complement strand
AATGTGTTAGGATTGTTCCTAAAACATTGGAAAACCCTTAATAAAGACATGTGTCCTGCCAAAATTTTCAAACTGGTTGATGGCCTGGAAAAGTGCATCATTTTTCAAATGACACTCTGTGTTCCCACTGATATACTTCCAAGTGTTATGTATTTTCTAATCTAGATAACTCTGAAATTGTTCATCAAGGTACTGCAGCTTCACTACTCCCCTTCTATGGTGGCCACGTCCTTTAAAAAACATGATGATGATTATTTTTTGAGACGGGGTCTCTGCCACCCAGGCTAGAGTGCAGTGGCATGAACACAGCTCACTGCAGCCTTGACTTCCTGGAGCCAAGCAGTCCTTCCGCCTCATCATCCTAAGTAGCTGAGACTACAGGTGTGTATCATCACACCTGAGTAATTTTTAAAAATTATGTAGAGACAGGATCTTGCCATTTTTCCCAAGCTGGTCTTGAGCTCCGTCTCAAGCTATCCTTCTGCCTTGGCCTCCCAAAGTGCTGGGATTACAGATGTGAGCCCGCATGCCTGGCCTTCAAATCTATATATTATTACTCTTTAGGTGTATGCTGATGCAATAAGAGATAATTATACCTCTTGCATGTCCATTTTAAAAACTACTAAAAGACTCAACATTTTGAGTCAACATTTTAAAGGCAGAAAAAGAATGTTGCTTAATGTTATGATTAATAACAAAAAATATCAAGTGGAAATGAATGCTTCTGCTTCTTGTCACAGATGGAGCTCCTATACTACTTGAAAAATCTTCTCACCTTTTCTACCTTAGCAGGAAATCAAGCTCCTCATATTACTGCTTTTTACAGAGATAGGCCTTGGCATTAGAGGTTTTTGTCAACAACCATAAAAGTCATCAGCTTTAGTAAGTTAAAAATATTTTTTTCAGGCCAGTTCCGGTGGCTCACACCTGTAATCCCAGCACTTTAGGAGGCCACGGCCAGTGGATCGTCTGAGGTCAGGAGTTCGAGACAAGCCTGGCCAACATGGCAAAACCTCGTCTCTACTAAAAATACAAAAAATTAGCTGGGGGTGTTGGTGTACACTTGTAATCCCAGCCACACGGGAGGCTAAGACAGGAGAATCGCTTGAACACAGGAGGCGGAGGTTGCAGTGAGACAAGATCACACCATTGCACTCCAGCCTGGGCCACAAGAGTGAAACTCCATCTCAAAAAAAATTTTTTTTTTT
>NW_022304035.1:1544-2220 GCF_002776525.5 Piliocolobus tephrosceles | reverse complement strand
AAAAAAAAAAAAAAACTCACTGAATAAATGTTATCTCTATATGAGATGTTTAAAGGCCATGTAAAGGCACAGCAACAAGGAAGACAGACTTTGCCAGAAGTCAAATCTAACAGCACCTGGATGTGGACTTCCTACCTCCAGAACTGTGAGAAAATACATTTCTGTCATTTAAGCCACCCAGTCCATCGTATTTTGTTATGGCATCTCTACCTCACTAGCACAACTTCTAAGGAAAAGCAAGGTGGGGGACCCTCCTCTAAACAGACATCATGGCTTTTCAGAAAACTACTACCATAAGTGATAGGGCAATAAATTAGCTACATTGAAAAAGATACGTAAATAGGTAGGTGAATAGATGCCTCCCAAAACACCATGAGTGTATATCAATTCTAAATTAGGTTAATGACATACATTTTATATTATTTTTTGATATGGAATTTCATTCTGTCACCCAGTCTGGAGTGCGCTGGCACAATCTTGGCTCAGTGCAACCTCTGCCTCCCAGGTTCAAGCAATTATCCTGCCTCAGTCTCCCCAGTAGCTGGAATTACAGGCGTGTGCCACCCGCCTAGCTAATTTTTTTGTATTTTTAGTAGACATGGGGTTTCACCATGTGGGCCAGGCTGGTCTCAAACTCCTGACCTCAAGTGATCTGCCCACCTCAGTCTCTCAAAGT
>NW_022304035.1:0-1444 GCF_002776525.5 Piliocolobus tephrosceles | reverse complement strand
TGATCAGGGCTCAATGCAACCTCTGCCTCCAGAACTCAGGCAATCCTACTGCATCAGCCTCCCCAGTAACTGGGACTACAAGTATACACCACCACACCTGGCTATTTCTTGTATTTTTTTGTAGAGATGGGGCTCTCATCATGTTGCCCAAGCTCGTCTTGAGCTCCTGTGCTAAATCAATCCTGCCACCATGCCCAACCAATTTAAAGCCTTTTACATGAATATAAGAGGTAGGGAATAGAAAGTGTCCAATATAATATTAAAGATTATGTTGAGGGTATTATCTATGTTATACCATTATTTTCATATAAATATAATAAAATGCTATGCTCAAGATCTTTTCAATACACATAGCTGAGAGAGGATTAGTATTCAGGAAACCTAACAAAACTACAAATCATTATAAAAATACTAAAAACACATATTACTGGTGGGATGGGTCTCTAAATTTGATTTGAGCAGGGTTAACAAAATCAGCCACAAGAAAGTACATGGAAAATGTTTTGTTACTTAGGTTGAGGTTTGAGGTTACTCACCTGCCTTTTTCAGCATATCCAATATTTGGTTCCAACTAAAAGATGGCATATTTGGGTATTTAAAATACAAAAATCATCAATGCAGAAAATTGGCAAGAATACCAAAAAATATTGTACAACATTCTTACAGTATAGTCTTACATTCTTAGCAAGAATATCAACAAACTGTTGATGAATATATAAATTAGAAAATCATAATTTGGCAACATATCAGAAATTTCACTTAGGCATATTCTAGTAACTAGGCTGTCTACAGATGTGCACAATTACAAGAATAGTTATTGTACTGTCCAACAAATTGGAAACATAAAAGATCATTTATAACACTGCTTCAGTGATATAAGGTGAATCAGCCCAGACTACATTTGTTAACATGGATAAATTTCAAAACATAAAAATCAGAATGCATCATCTCTTATTAAATATATCATTTTAATTCTATATGTATAATTAAAAATGTGCATGAGTATGCACATGTCATGGAAAATATGCATGTGGTATAAAACACAAACTTCTTGAAGTGATTCCCTCTGAGGAGGAAGGGAGGCATCAAAACTATGCCTAACATCTGAAAAAATTATACCTGTTAATATATTCACCAAGAAGGTGAAGTACATCTTAACATTCATTATTTCCCTACAATTTTTGAGTTTTTTAAATAAAAGTAAAAGATTACATCATCTACTTCATAGATTAAATTTTGTGAACCTAAGATATCACCTGTCATCAAAAACAAAGATTTACCTTTTATAGATCACATTTTTAAAAAGTCTGAAAAAGCTAGGAAGTTAGATTTTAAATACATATATAATTGACTCTTAAACAATCAAAGGGTTAGAGCTCACTCCCTGCACAGTTGAAAATCTATGTATAACTATTAACTCTCCAGCCACTAATAGGCTACTGTA
>NW_022304032.1:0-1493 GCF_002776525.5 Piliocolobus tephrosceles | reverse complement strand
TATATATATATGTGTGTATGTAAGCACCTCTAAATAGTCATCGTTATATAAGACTGATTCGTTCCTTAATATACCTTCTTTTATATAGCATATATTATCATTTTTAGTAAAATATTTATTATAAGCACTTATGTGTGTGTTTTCATTGTTTAATTTTTGCGTTAAAGTTGTGTGGTTTTGAACATTATCATTTATACTAACTTCGTATGTATTATTTTGTGCACTGCTTTTTTGTTTTATACCATTTTGCACAGTACTATTTTGTTTAGCACTCTTACGTATATTATCAATGTGCTGGGTACCTTCTAGTATTGTATTGCTTTGTATCATATCCGTGCTTATTGCGCCTTGTTCATTTTTTTTATTTTTATCAACTGTTTTATCCGTATTTATATTATTTTTAAAAATTTTAATAAGTTTATCTTCATTCGTTTTGCTACTTCTGTTACTACTTTTACTTTCACTGTTTGATGTATCATTATAATGATTACAATTTAATATGTCATCAAGAGATTGTTCTTTTATACCGCTTTTTTTCGTTTCTAAAAATTTCTTATAGTTTACAATATCTTCTCTCAAAGTGTATATATTACTTTTTTTAATTATGCCTTCCCATAAAACATCATTAGAATCATTTTTCATTTTTTTAAATTCTTTCAAATTCATGCTATTATTACTGTTATTATTATTATTATTATTATTATTACTATCGTTATTACTACCGTTATTACTTGTAGTTAGCTTATTATGATTTAGTTTTTTATTACCTTCATTTACAGATTGGTTGAAATCATTTATTATTTTATTTTCATCTGAGTTCAAACTTAGCAATCGTGTTTTTTCTTTTTTTGTATATGTTTCTTTGCATGTTATGTCTGTTGAAACTGTAGTCAAAATGATAAAGGTAGTAAAAATAGCCATCAAAATGAAATCGAGGTTTAGTATAAAAATAATACATAATAAATGACTAATATATGTATATGTGCATATTTATACATACATACATTTACGAATATGCACACTTCATATGTAATAAATACTTTATACAAATACATACCTTTAACATTTTGATCCTTCTCGTTGTTCTTATCATTTTGTAATAAATCAAACGAATCATTTCTAATAACACTTGTCGCTTGTCTTATTTTAACTTCACATTTACTGTTTTGTTTTTTATTTTTATCCATGTGTTGTAAATTTAAATAATTTATATTATTAGTACTGTCGTTAATATTATCATTATCATTATCATTATTATTATTATCATTATTATTATCATTATCTATTGATATTTTTTCTTTTGTTGTAACCCTGCTTTTACTTTTTAAATCTACATCTTTTTCATGCGTTAAAAAATTAAATTCTTCACGTATGTTATATTCTTCTTTATCGGCTGTTTTACATTGATCAGTCATGTCTTTTGTTGGTATCGTTTTATTTTCACATCGATCATTTTTTAAAAATTCGTTTGAAGAAAAGTTATTATCAAATGA
>NW_022304029.1:0-2574 GCF_002776525.5 Piliocolobus tephrosceles | reverse complement strand
AACAGACAAAGAGAGAGCCAAATCATGAATGAACTTCCATTCACAATTGCTTGAAAGAGAATAAAATACCTAGGAATCCAACTTACAAGGGATGTAAAGGACCTCTTCAAGGAGAACTACAAACCACTGCTCAGTGAAATCAAAGAGGACACTAACAAATGGAAGAACATACCATGCTCATGGATAGGAAGAATCAATATTGTGAAAATGGCCATACTGCCCAAGGTAATTTATAGATTCAATGCCATTCCCATCAAGCTACCAATGAGTTTCTTCACAGAATTGGAAAAAACTGCTTTAAAGTTCATATGGAACCAAAAAAGAGCCCGCATTGCCAAGACAATCCTCAGTCAAAAGAACAACACTGGAAGCATCACACTACCTGACTTCAAACTATACTATAAGGCTGTGGTAACCAAAACAGCAAGGTACTGGTACCAAAACAGAGATATAGACCAATGAAACAGAACAGAGTCCTCAGAAATAATACCACACATCTGAAGCCATCTGATCTTTGATAAACCTGAGAAAAACAAGAAATGGGGAAAGGATTCCCTATTTAATAAATGGTGCTGGGAAAATTAGCTAGCCATAAGTAGAAAGCTGAAACTGGATCCTTTTCTTACTACTTATATGAAAATTAATTCAAGATGGATTAGAGACTTAAATGTTAGACCTAAAACCATAAAACCCTAGAGAAAAACCTAGATAATACTATTCAGGACATAGGCATGGGCAAGGAATTCATGTCTAAAACACCAAAAGCAATGGCAACAAAAGCCAAAATTGACAAATGGGATCTAATTAATCTAAAGAGCTTCTGCACAGCAAAAGAAACTACCATCAGAGTGAACAGGAAACCTACAGAATGGAAGAAAATTTTTGCAATCTACTCATCAGACAAAGGGCTAATATCCAGAACCTACAAAGAACTCAAACAAATTTACAAGAAAAAGCAAACAACCCCATCAAAAAGTGGGCAAAGGATATGAACAGACACTTCTCACAAGAAGACATTCATACAGCCAACAGACACATGAAAAAAATGTTCATCATCACTCACCATCAGAGAAATGCAAATCAAAACCACAATGAGATACCACCTCACACCAGTTAGAATGACAATCATTAAAACATCAGGAAGCAACAGGTGCTGGAGAGGATGTGGAGAAATAGGAACACTTTTACACTGTTGGTGGGATTGTAAACTAGTTCAACCATTATGGAAAACAGTATGGCGATTCCTCAAGGATCTAGAACTCAAAGTACCATATGACCCAGCCATCCCATTACTGGGTATATAGCCAAAGGATTATAAATCATGCTGCTATAAAGACACTTGCACACGTATGTTTATTGTGGCACTATTTACAATAGCAAAGACTTGGAATCAACCAAAATGTGCATCTGTGACAGACTGGATTAAGAAAATGTGGCACATATACACCATGGAATACTATACAGCTATAAAAAAGGATGAGTTTGCATCCTTTGTAGGGACATGGATGCAGCTGGAGACCATCATTCTCAGCAAACTGTCGCAAGAACAGAAACCCATACACCACATGTTCTCACTCATAGGTGGGAACTGAACAATGCGATCACTTGGATTCGGGAAGGGGAACATTACACACCGGGGCCTATCACGGGGAGGGGGGAGGGGAGAGGGATTGCATTCGGAGTTATAACCGATGTAAATGACGAGTTGATGGGTGCTGACGAGTTGATGGGTGCAGCACACCAACATGGCACAAGTATACATATGTAACAAACCCGCACGTTATGCACACGTACCCTAGAACTTAAAGTATAATAATAAAAAATAAAAAAAAAGAAAAAATAAAAACTGTCTTCTGGCTTGGAGAGTTTCTGCCGAGATTTCTGCTCTTAGACTGATGGGCTTTCCTTTGTGCTTAAACCGACCTTTCTCTCTGGCTGCCCTTAACACTTTTTCCTTCATTTCAACTTTGGTGAATCTGACAATTACGTGTCTTGGAGTTGCTCTTCTTAAGGAGCATCTTTGTGGTGTTCTCTGTATTTCCTCAGTTTGAATGTTGGCCTGCCTTACTAGATTGGGGAAGGTCTCCTGGATGATATCCTGCAGAGTGTTTTCCAACTTGCTTCCATTTTCCCCATCACTTTCAGGCACACCAATCAGACATAGATTTGGTCTTTTCACATAAAGACCATATTTCTTGGAGGCTTTGTTCATTTCTTTTTACTCTTTTTTCTCTACACTTCTCTTCTCACTTCATTTCATTCATTTGATCTTCAATTGCTGATACTCTTTCTTCCAGTTGATTGAGTCAGTTACTGAAGCTTGTGCATTTGTCACATAGTTCTCGTGTTATGGTTTTCATCTCTATCAGTTCTTTTAAGGTCTTCTCTGCATTGATTATTCTAGTTATCCATCCATCCATTCTTTTTTCAAGGTTTTTATTTTCTTTACTCTGGTTACATAGTTCCTCCTTTAGCTCTGAGAAGTTTGATTGACTGAAGCCTTCTCTCAATTCATCAAAGTCATTCTCCATCCAGCTTTGTTCCATTGATGGCAATACTACTCATCTTAAAATA
>NW_022304027.1:0-10844 GCF_002776525.5 Piliocolobus tephrosceles | reverse complement strand
CCTGTACCCTAGAAAGTATAATAAAAAATAAATAAAAAAAGAACATATGATATTTCAGATAAAGTCCCTAAGCAGAATCATATTACAGTCTTTGATTAAACAGAGATATGCTTTCAGGCACATTCAGCTGCAAAATCAAAGAGAAAAATTGAAATTCAGCATCATTGTATAAGTTTTGTTAAATATAGGTGAAAACTAATATGTGGACGTGTGTGAGCATTCATGTGTCTCCCATAAACTCCCTTATAGATTATATCCAAAGCAACTGTGAGACCAAACTCTACTAAGCATGCAGATACTTAAAACAGGCAAAAACCAGTGTAGCCATCACTTTTGTAAGTTTAGCCACATTCAGGCTTATCTAAGTCACTCTGCATAGAAGACTGACCTGAGACAAATGTGATAGTTTTTTAATGGCAGGACTGAGCTCACGATTAGTCAGACTGAGACAACTAAGAAATTCTCCAAATGAGGGGTTCAGCACAGGGCTGTTGATCAATCAAGCTAAGCAGTCCATGTTGAAGGTGCCATAGGACTCACGTTTTGTTCATTCAAAGGGAGTTCCCAGGAATTCTTTTGAGCTAATCACTATATCTTGTATGCAACAATTTGCATCAATTGGGACCCAAATTCTAAAAATTTTAACCTATTTCATAAGACCTTTCCTTCTCCAAATAAAACCATCGTCTAATCTTTACTATTTTAGTTAGAAAGCCTTGTGGTATTGATATAAGAATATAAGAAAGGTAGTCTGAAACCTGTTCTAGGCCAGGACTGACAACTTTATTCTGAAAAGAAATTGGCATTTCTGATAGAATGCTTAAGTAATTTACTGAAGAATTTTATCGGGAATAACATTTGTTCTGAGAATAATGGAAAAAAGTTTATACTCACCCCTAGCTGGCTGTTAGTGAACTCTAGTGACTCATCAGGCTTTTGTTTTCCTCTTTATACTATTTATTACATTTCCTATAAACATCTCCTAATCAGAATTAGTCTTTCAGGTAGTCTCATAGAGACCTTTCACTTTCCAAGTAATAGTGTAATAAAAAATTAATGCATGTGTATTAGTCTGTTTTCATGATGTTATGATGAAATACCAGAGATTGGAAATTTAAATGAAAGAAGTTTAACTGACTCACAGTACAGCGTGTCTGAGAAGGCCTCAGGAAACTTACCATCATGGCAGAAGGCGAAGGAGAGTAAGGCACCTTTTTCACAAGATGTCAAGAGAGAGAGGTGCAGACTGAAGAGGAAAAAAATCCCTTATAAAACCATCAGATCTAATGAAATCTCACTCATTATCATGAGAACAGCATGGGGAATTGCCACCATGATCTACTCACCTCCCAGGAAGTCCCTCCCCCAACATATGGGGATTACAATTCAGGTAACAATTAAAGGTGAGATTTGGTGGGGACACAGAGCCAGACCACACCATTCTGCCTCTGGTTCCTTTCAACCCTGCTGTTTCTCACATTTCAAACACAACCGTACCTTCCCAACAGTTCCTCAAACTTAATTAATTTCAGCATTAACCAAAAGGTTAAGTTCACAGTATTATCTGAGACAAGGCAAGACCCTTCCATCCATCAGCCTTTTCAAAGCAAGTTAATTACTTCCAGGATATAATAGGGGTGCAGGAATTGGATAAATGTACCAATCTCAAATGGGATAAATTGGCCAAAACAAAGAGGCTACAGGCCCCATGCAAATTCATAATCCAGTAGGGCAGTCATTTAAACCTTAAAATTCCAAAATGATCTCCTTTGACTCCATGTCTCAGATCCAGGTCACCCTGATGTAAGAGGTGGGTTCCCATGGCCTTGGGCAGCTCTGTCTCTGTGGCTTTATATGATATAGCCCCCCTTCTGGCTGCTTTCATGGGCTGGCATTGAATGCCTGCAGCTTTTCCAGGTTCACAGTGCAAACTCTCAGTGGATGTACCATTTTGCGGTCTGGAAGATGGTGGCCCTCTTCTCACAACTGCACTAGACAGTGCACCAGTGGCGACTCTGTGCCGGGGCTCCTTCCCTTCCACACTATTGTAGCAGAGGTTCTCTTTGAGTACTCCACCCCTGAAGCAGACTTCTGCCTAGACATCTAGGCATTTCCATATATACTCTGATATCTAGGCCCAGGTTTCCAAACCTAAATCCTTGTCTTCTGTACACTCACAGGACTGACACCATGAAGCTGCCAAGGCTTACACCCTCTGAATCTAGGGCTTGAACTGTACCTTGGTCTCTTTTAGCCATAACTGAAGTGGGACATATGCCATGAAGTCCAAGGCTGCACACAGCAGGGGGTCCTGGACCTTACCCATGAAACATTTTTTTCCCTCCTAGGCCTCCAGGCCTGTGATCTGAGGGGCTGCCACAAAGGTCTTTGACATCCCTTGGAGATATTCTCCCCATTGTCTTGGTGATTAATATTTGACTCCTTGTTATTTCTCCAAATTTCTGAAGCTAGCTTGATCTTCTCCCCAGAAAATGGGTTTTTCTTTTCTACAGCATTGTCAGATTGCCAGTTTTTCAAACTTGTATGCTCTGTCACCTCTTCAATGTTTTGCTGCTTAGAAATTTCTTCTGCCAGATACCCTAAATCACCTCTCTCAAGTTCAACATTCCACAGATCTCTAGGGTAGAAGTAAAACATTGCCAGTCTCTTTGCTAATTGCTAAAGCATAGCAAGAAACAGCTTTATTCCAGTTCCCAATAAGTTTATCAACTGCATCTGAGACCACCCCAGCCTGGAATCCATTTGACTCTATGACTCTTATATCCATATCACTATTGGCATTTTGGTCAAAGTCATTCAAGAATTCTCTAGGAAGTTCCAATCTTTTCCACATCTTCCTGTCTTCTTCTGAGTCCTTGAAACTGTTCCACCCTCTGCCCATTACCCATTTCCAAAGTTGTTACACATTCTAGGTATCTTATAGCAATGCCCCACTAGCTTGGTGTCAAATTAATGCATTAGTATGTTCTCACATTGCTATTAAAAAATGCCTGAGACTGGGTAATTTATAAAGGAAAGAGGTTTAATTGACTTACAGTTCAACATGGATGGGAAGGCCTCAGGAAACTTACTATCATGACAGAAGGTGAAAGGGAAGCAAGGCACCTTCTTCACAATGCAGCAGAAGTGAGAAGTGCAGAAAGAAGTGGGGAAAGCCCCTTATCAAACCGTCAGATTTCATGTGAGCTACGATGAGAACAGCATGGAGAACTGCCACCATGATCTAATCACCTCCCACGAGGTTCCACCCCCATACATGGTGATGACAATTCAGATTACAATTCAAGATGAGATTTGGATGGGGACACAGAACCAGACCATATCATTTCACCTGCAGCTCCTTTCAAATCCCATCTTTCTCACATTTCAAAACACAGTTATGCCTTCCCTACAGTTTCCCAAAGTCTTAACTCATTTGAGGATTAATCCAAAAGTCCAAGTTCATATTTTCACCTGAAACAAGGTAAGTCCCTTCTCCCTATAAGCCTGTAAAATCAAGTGCAAGTTAGTTACTTCCGAGATATAATGGGGCTGTAAGCATTAGATAAATGCACCCATTCCAAATGGGAGAAATTGGCCAAAACAAAGGTGCTACAAGCCCCATGCAAGTTCTTAATCCACTAGGGCAGTCGTTAAACCTTAAAGTTCAAAAATGATCTCCTTTGACTCCATTTATCACACTCAGCTCACACTAATGCAAGAGGTGGGTTCCCACAACCTTGGGTAGCATGCTCACGAATGAGTTGAGATGTTTTCTTTGCCAGAGATAATGATGGCTGAACTACTTATAGTAGCTGCCCTTACAGTGTGATCATTTTATTAAATTGCTACATTTGGAGTACAAATTACTGATTAGAACAACTGATTGTCCAGAGCATATTGTTCAATCTAGCTAAAAAAAAAAAAAAAAAAAAAAAAAAAAAAAAAAAAAAAAAAAAAAAAGTATTTCAATGTCTATGTCAGAACATTTAAATTATATAGACTTTTGCTTATAGAAAGATGAAGCATACATAGTTTTTTCCATTCTTCTAGGTAACTACAACTAGAAATCCTGGATATTATATATGAAACCAGTGTATAAGAATTCTGAGGTGGAGAGGAAAGATAAAGACGGACTAGGCATCTTAGGACCCCAGGAATAATGGTAGTGCATTTGTTGGGTTTTCTCTTTGCCTCACATGACCCAGATTTGGTGCCAGATAAGCCAATAACCTGGAAAAACTTTTGGGCACATGTGTGCACACGTACACATACACATGCACACACACAAATACACAACCCCTGTTCTCTCTAGCCAAAAGACCAGAAAGGGAGTAGCCTAGGAGGGCATAAAACACTTAGAAATAATGGCCCTAAGCCAGCTAAACACTACAAGAAAAAAAAATGGTGGTCCCACTGCTACCCCAACAGCAAATATTGATCAGAGAGACTAAATTTATGCCCTCACGAGACTGTAAAAAGGCGCCCCAAAGACCTGTTGTCATGGTGTATCAGTGAAGACTGTGTGGGGAGCATGGACTTTCATTCCTGCTGAGCAGTAATAAGGCCCCACCCTGCCGTGTCATCAGAGACCACATGAGGAAACTGCATTTCCACTCCTGCCAGGCAGTAACATAGATGCCTCTTTCTCTTCCTGTGGCAGTGATGTAAGAGGAGGCTAAATTGAAAGGTCAGACTTTCACCTCAATTTAACAGTGATGAAGTCGCTACCTGATATAGTATGCCTCTGTGTCCCCACCCAAATCTCATCTCATCTCGTAGCTCCCATTATTCCCACGTGTTGTGGGATTGACCTGGTGGGAGATGATAGAACCATAGAGGAGTTTCATTACTCATGCTGTTCTCGTGATAGTGAATGGGTATCATGAAATATGATGGTTTTGAAGCAGGAGTTTCTCTGCACAAGCTCTCTCTTTGCATGCTGCCATCCATGTAAGATGTGACTTGCTCCTCCTTGCCTTCTGCCATAATTGTGAGGCCTCCCCAGTCATGAGGAACTGTTAAGTCCAAAAACCTCTTTCTTTTGTAAATGCCCAGTCTTGGGTATGTCTTTATCAGCAGCATGAAAACAGAATAATACACTCCCACTCCCCTGTGGTGTTAGTGAAGGCAACATGGGCATTAGGAAGAAGTCATGCCTCCTACCCTCTCATCCAGGGCAGTATCAGTAAGACCTAGTGGGAACTAGCACTCCCTACAACCACCTAGCGGAGACAAGGAACTACAGACCTCATTAATAATAGAGATCAAGCAGGAAGTCTGGACTTCTATCCTCATTATCCTCATTTGGCAGTAAGAAAGTAGCTCACTTTTTCCTTTGTCAGATGGTAACAGAAAAAAGTCAGGTAAGACAGAAAGTTTGCATGTGATCCGAGTCTCACAGTGCTCAAAATGTTCAGGTTTCAATGGAAAAGTATTTGCCACCTCAAGAAGCAAGACGATATCAAGATGAGTGTAAAAAGATAGTCAAAACATGTCAAAAATGAGGTGACAAAGATGTTAGAAATATTTTAAAGTAGCTATCATAAAAGATATTCCAAAACACTATAGATATGTCGAAATGGAATTGTGAAGCTTGATTTGGGTAACATACAGGAAGGCAAGCCAACAAACAAAATAGAGAAACAAAAACCAGAGTAAACAAACAAATGCCAAAATTGAATGGTGGAATTAGCACAAATAAATCAATAATTACTTTAGATGTAAATAGTCTAAATAAACCAACTAAAACACAAAAATAGGGAGAATGAACTAAAAAAATAAGACTGCACTTAATATTATGTTGCCTAAAAGAATCTCACTACAAATACAAAAAGGGAGGCAGGTTAGAAGTTAAAGGATTGAAAAGGCATGCCATGAAAACATTAATCAAAAGAAAGCCAGAGAGGTTATATTAACATCAGATAAAGAAGACTACAGAACAAAGAAAATTATCACAGAGGGATATATCATAACAATAAAAGCATCAACCAGTCAAGGGCACACAGTAACCTTATACATGTATGCAACAAACAATAGAGTTGCAAAATATGTGACACAAAAATAGAACTTGAAAGAAATTAGACAAATTCACAATAGTAGCTGCAGATTTCAATACCCTTCTTTCAGCAATTAATAAATTAACTAGACAGAAATTCAGCCATGACAATAAAAGGAGTCAGGAACACCATTAACCAAGAGTACCTAATGAACATCTATAAAATATTCACCAAAAATGGCAAAAAGTTTATCATTTTCAAGGGCCCACAAACATATACCAAAAAAAAAAAAAAAAAAGAAAAGAAAAACTATATCCTGGGCCATAAAACAAATCTCAATACATTTAAAGGATGTCAAATTATATAGAGTGTATTGCCTGACTACAGAGAAATCAAACTAAAAATCACAACAGGGAACTCTTAAAATACTTAAAATTAAACAATATTCCTAAATAATCGGTAGGCCAAAGAGAAAAACACAAAGGAAAGAAACATATATAAATAAATGAACATAAAAACACAATATATAACATTTGTGGAAAGCACTTAAGGCAGTATGAAGAGACATATTTGTGGCACTATCTGCATATATTAGATAAGATTAAAACTCTCATGTCAGTAATTTAAGCAACCCAAAAAACTTTAAAAATGAGTAAAATATAAATCCAAAGCAAGCATGAAGAAGGAAGTATCAAAGAGCACAAATGAATGAAATTGAAAAATAAGAAAATGATAGATTAAAAAAATAAAATACAATTATTTCTTTGGAAAGTTCAATGAAATTGACCCAGAGAAATACTCACACAACTATATCCAGCAGATTTCTTACAAAGGCACAAAAACAATCAATGTAGAAAAGGTAGCCTTTTCAACAAATGAAGGAAAAATAAAGAACCATGAAACATTTGGGAAAAAGGAGAAAATCTTTAGGAACTCATGCTGAGCAAAGAGTTCTATCCTTAGAAAGCAAACTTGTTAAATTTGATTTCATTAAATTAAAACTTTTTCTCTGCCCAGGACACTGTTAAAAGAACAATATTCAAGGTACAGATTACAGTGAAATAATGGCAAATAACATATCTGACAAAGAACTAATGGCTAGAACACAGAAAGAAGAAAAATTCTAGTAGTAAAGAAATAATCTGATCAGAAAATGGACAAAGAGCATAGTGACATTTTCACAAAGAGGCTATACATAAGCACATGAAAAGGTGTTCAATTTCACTAGCCATTAGTGAAATGCAAATTAAAACTATAAGGCCATATCATTACACATTTATCAGAATGGCTAAAGTAAAAAATTGTGACTACACCAATTCTGGTGAGCATGTGGGCAACTGGATCATACATACATTGTTGGTGGGAATGCAAAATGATATAGTCACTCTGTAAAACACTTTGACAGTTTCTTTAAAGTGTAAACCTTGGACTATGATATCCACTACCCATTGTATTCCTAGACATTCATCCCAGAGTAGTGAGAATTTGTGTTTACACAAAACTTGTATATAAATGTTTATAGCAGCTTTATTTGTAATAGTCAAAAAAACAGAAACATTCCAGATGTCCTTCAACAGGTAAACTCCTAAACAAACCATGGTATATCCACACCATGGAATACTACTAGCAAAAAAGACATTTAATCATTGATGCAGGCAACCGCTTGGCTAAGTCTCCAGAGAATTATGCTGAGGAATAGAGTCAATTCAAAAAGATTTGTACTATGTAATTCCATTTACACAACACTTTTGAAATGACGAAATGACTGATATGAAGAACAACTGCCTAGGGTTACTGCACTTGAGTTATAGGAGAGATAGAAGTTTCTGTGGCTATCATAGGGCCACAGGAGGAACCCTTGGGGTGATGGACGTGTTCTGCATATAATTATGCTCCCGTACTATAGTTTTGCAAGCTGTTGCCATTTTAAAAATTGGTTAATGTTACATAGGATCTTACTGTATTTTTAGCTAACAGCAGTATATAAGTCTCTATCGCAAAGCCAATAATATAATTTAAAAGTAACTCTTATATAACAACACATACCAAATATTAAAGTTCTAAACTGTTATACACTCAGAGAAACTGCAACTGACTTCAGTTTGAAAACATACCTAACTCCAGTCATGAACAGTAATAGTTTTTGTCTTTTTTCTCTGGATTTATTTAAAACATTGTCCTATTTGAAACACTGAAGTATACTTACTTTCCTTTTCTTTTTCTTTCTCTGGTTGTTAAGGGCATCACCACAAGTGTCCCTCATGCGGCCCTTTTATAGCCACATCCACTTTGATCTCACATACACCCCTATGTAGTAATCCCAGGCAATTGTTCTTTAGTTCTATAAACCTGTCATTTTCCGAAAATGTTGTGTAAATGGAATTATACAGATTGCAATCATTTGGGATTTTTTTTTTACTACTCAGCATAATTTTCTGGAAGTTAATTACCTCTGGTTAATCTCAGGCACTCAGGATTCCCTATGGTGCCTTCTCTTGGGGAATGTAGTAGGACCTATCGCCTCACTGGTCTGAACCAGTTTCATCTATTCTTCACTCATAAAACACAAGATTGTGTCTTAGAAGGTAGCTAGTAATATGGACATCAAAGCTAATTCATTCTAATATTTCCTGCATACCTGAAGGAAAGGGAGAAAGGCATCATTGTTTATTTGCTCAGAGTTCATTGTTTAGAGTTCAGTTTGTCACAGATAAGAATGCTGAATACTTATCTATTCAAGTACAGACTACATAGTTACCTGAAAATTCACAAAGTAAAATAATTTCATTAACAATTTAGATATTTGCTAATAGAAGAGTCACAACATACATTAAAATGTATATTTCCTTTATTACTGCATAGCAAAATAGTTTTAAGACCAAAAACCTAGTGACTTACATAATACTGTCTTGTCTACTTTCATGGTTCTGAATGCTGATAGGCTCAGCCTACTAGGGTTGTTGGTTCAATAAATGAACAACCTCAAGTCAACCAAATACATTCTCTTTTGAACACTTCCCTTCATTGTCTTCAGTGGCCAGCACTTGGTATTTGTTGAGTGAATTCAGGCATGTATCTGAGGATAAATGGCTGTTGAAGCAGAAAAGTTTTTCTAGTGTAGACTGTCTCTGTGGTAGTCACAGTAAATAAGTAAACTAGTGATATAAATGGAGAAGTTGACTATTCCTATAAAGGTAAGTCCATGAGCTTTTCCTAACATTAAATATTTCTGTTCTATCATTAAATTGCAATGACTGTACCACCCAAAGAAACAAACATGAATTTCATTATACTGTCTTTGTGTATATCTGTTAGTAAATACTTATTTACTTAGGAATCACTCACTAAAGCTGATGCCCAATCTTTATTGGAGGTGAAAAATTACTTAAACCATTTAAAAAACTCGTGTTCTCATAAATATCTGTCAAATACATCCTTGCTGACTGAGATTAGAAAGAAAAATAAGTCAAAAAATAAGGCTACTTCTCTAAATTTAATAGTTATCTTCAACAAAATAGTATCAAAATTGCCAGTTACTTTTATTAATTTTCCTGTAGAACACTAGTTAGTCTTTTTCCTTCCATCATCAAATCTGTTGAAACAATACAACAAAATTCACAAATTCTGGTGAAAATATACCTATATACCAATGAAAATGTAAAAAAAAAAAAAAAAAATCAAATGGCAATAGAAATACTATCGGAGTTTCAAGAGCACAGGCAGAAATTCTCCAATTATCTTCATCGTCACATGAAATATTTTGGTAATTTAAACTTAGAATTTAAACAGGAAAGACATTGCTTCTTCCAGGATTTCTAAACCAATTAGTATATGAAATTTAAATCTTTCTTCACTTTCTAATCTTTGAAAATCTAATCAGGCAAATGTTTTTGTCCCAACATTATATTATCACATCAAAGAGATCTCATTGTCAGTTTTTCTACTATTCTAAGTTCAATGACTTTTATATTAAACTTAAACAAAATGTTACTTGCATGAGTGATTTTTACTTTCTAGTATCCCTTAAGTATACTCAAGATCTACTTTGTAATGTGAAGTAAAATATGAGGTACCATTATCTGAAATAATATTCAAATATATTAATTGCAAATTGATTTATTCAAAGTTTAAAATACACTATTGCTTTGCCGACTTCAGAATTCTCAGGAGAAGGCACTTATTTCTTACATATCTCTTGAGAAGGTTTATATTAATGTTAGAAAATGAAAATAAATGATTTAGCAAAGAGTATACTTTTATTTGCAGAGAATAAAACCATGGGAAATGATTTCAAAGCATAAACTTTCAGCTACAAATTTATAGAAGACATATATCTCAGAAGATAACAGAAATTCTATAGAAATTATTAACACGTAAAAAAGTGGAAAATTGCGATTTAAATTTCTTTCATTCATAAATCATTGTAAGCAGTGTAAAGAATGACTTCTGGATTGATGGCGGAGCAAGATGGCCCAATAGGAACAGCTCCAGTCTCCATCTCCCAGCGCGAGCGACACAGAAGACCGGTGATTTCTGCATTTTCAACTGAGGTACTGGGGTCATCTCACTCAGGAGTGCCAGACAATCGGTGCTGGTCAGCTGCTGCAGCCTGACCAGCGAGAGCTGAAGCAGGGCGAGGCATCGCCTCACCTGGGAAGCACAAGGGGGAAGGGAGTCCGTTTTCCTAGCCAGGGGAACTGAGACACACAACACCTGGAAAATTGGGTAACTCCCACCCCAATACTGCCCTGTAAGCACACCGGCACACCAGGAGAATATACCCCACACCTGGCCGGGAGGGTCCCATGCCCACGGAGCCTCCCTCCTTGCTAACACAGCAGTCTG
>NW_022304024.1:0-6818 GCF_002776525.5 Piliocolobus tephrosceles | reverse complement strand
CGGTGGCTCAAGCCTGTAATCCCAGCACTTTGGGAGGCCGAGACGGGCGGATCACGAGGTCAGGAGATCGAGACCATCCTGGCTAATACGGTGAAACCCCGTCTCTACTAAAAAATACAAAAAAACTAGCCGGGCGAGGTGGCGGGCGCCTGTAGTCCCAGCTACTCGGGAGGCTGAGGCAGGAGAATGGCGTAAACCCGGGGGGCGGAGCTTGCAGTGAGCTGAGATCCGGCCACTGCACTCCAGCCTGGGCGACAGAGCGAGACTCTGTCTCAAAAAAAAAAAAAAAGAAAAAAAAAAAGAAAAAGAAAAGTATAGGACACTTTCATAAGCCCCATTTTAATGCAGGTTAAATTTACATAATGTAAATAGGCAGGGTTCCTTGATCCCCGATAGTATCTGGGGTCCACGTTTGAACAGGCACCGCTGCCAGGGAAGTGCTGACCCCGCACAGCGCTGCTTCCTACCTCTCCGCTTCTCAGCCTTTCAGCCACTTCCAAGTCACATGCGCTTGAAGCCGGGTCTCCTTGCCTTGGGGGCCTCAGTCACTGTCACTGTCCTCAGAGGAGGAAGTGACCCGAAGGTCCTCATAGAGGACACTCCTTGGGACCTGGGGACCCCGGCCCTCAGGCTCCCTTGAGACGTGAGGGCTCTGAGCAGAAGCAGAGTTCTCAGGAGGGCGGGACGTGGGAGGCGTTCTGAACCTGGGGCTCTCCTGTCCCTCATCCCCTCTCATGAAGGAGACACTGCTGGGCCTCCCTGGAACGTGAATGGGTGGTCCAGGCTGGACGACGGGGCAGCCCTGGGCTGGGCCCAGGAAAGGTGAGCTGGGTAGGGGCTGGAAGTTGATGGGCTGCAGAGGTGCTGTCTTGGTGGCTGCTGTCTCTGTGGTCGCCTTGGGTGCCTGTTTGGATCCAAGTCCAGTTGCCATGAAGGGAGGCTGGAGTGTCCGCACAGTGCCCACATCCGGGAGCTGAGTTCTCAGTGCGGGGGTCTGGAAGGAGCTGAGTCTTGCTTTCTTTGTGGGGTTCGGGATGGTCTGGGTGGGGACGGGGGCAGGCTGCTTTCCTGGCATCTGGGTTCTGGAGTCCTGACCACACTTTCGTCTGACTTGCTGTGGTCCGGGCTTTGCATCTGCATGGGGACGTTTGATTTCTGCCTGGGATTTAAGGCTGGGACCCAGCGCAGACGCCTTCATGGCAGGCTGGGGAGCCCCGTGGGAGAACACGTCAGGACTGTTGGCTGGCGGCCTGGCACTGAGAGTGGGGTTCTGGTGGGAGCTCTTCAGAACAGGGAGCAGGGAGGCAGTAATGTCCCCGCCATGTCCCTTGGTGGGTCCACAGGTGCTCAGCTCAGCTCGATCATTGTGACCCGAAGGGCAGAGTAATGTCATCCCAGGTATGTAGACAGGCGGTGGACCTGTGGACACAGGGCCCAGGACAGATC
This sequence comes from Piliocolobus tephrosceles, assembly GCF_002776525.5. Taxonomy (NCBI): domain Eukaryota; kingdom Metazoa; phylum Chordata; class Mammalia; order Primates; family Cercopithecidae; genus Piliocolobus; species Piliocolobus tephrosceles. The sequence continues at coordinate 5,372 of NW_022304024.1, read as the reverse complement.
TCTTCTTGGTGCTGTGGACAGGCAGAGGCATGGTAGGATGCTGCAGGAGAAAACACCTCACATGAGACAGCTCAGCAGTAGAATTTCCAAACTCTATGAAGCAGGGAACTCACATGTAAAACCACATCACAACAGAAGCTGTGTGAACACGAGAAGCAAGCTAGGACAGGCTGACATGAGAAACAGGGGAGAATAACACGCACTGGGATTGCGTCTAAATCAGGATCAAATATAGGGAAGACCCTACAAAAGAGACAGGACACAGGAAATTAAACGTCACAGAAAAGGATGTACACATGGTCACTGAATATATGCAGAACTGTCACTTCAGGAATAGTGTTGGGGAAAGATGGCCTACTATTCTGTTTGCTGTGACTATCACATATGAAAATTAAAACTGTCTTTATGCTGTCTGTTGTTAATATCAAGGGAATATCAATTCCCCACACAACGTGGAGACTGGAAATGGCATAGCTCCTTTTGAAAGCAGATGTAAGAACATGTATAAGAATGCAGGAATAGCTGGGCGCGGTGGCTCAAGCCTGTAATCCCAGCACTTTGGGAGGCTGAGACGGGCGGATCACGAGGTCAGGAGATCGAGACCATCCTGGCTAACACGGTGAAACCCCGTCTCTACTAAAAACTACAGAAAACTAGCCGGGCGACTTGACGGCGCCTGTAGTCCCAGCTACTCGGGAGGCTGAGGCAGGAGAATGGCGTGAATCCGGGAGGCGGAGCTTGCAGTGAGCTGAGATCCGGCCACAGCACTCCAGCCTGGGTGACAGAGGGAGACTCCGTCTCAAAAAAAAAAAAAAAAAAAAATGCAGGAGACGCCTTATCTGCAGCCAGTATCCCAAAGGCATCTGATCAGTCACTCCCCACGGGCACTGAAATGCGCCCAGCAGCATCTGCTGGCCAACTTGCAAATAAAGGCATAGAAACCAACTTTCAAATAAAGAAGCTGAGGCTGGGCACGGTGGCTCATGCCTGTAATTCCCACACTTTGGCAGGCCGAGGCGGGCAGATCACAAGGTCAGGAGATCGAGACCATCCTGGCTAACACAGTGAAGCCCCGTCTCTACTAAAAGTACAAAAAATTAGCCAGGCGTGGTGGTGGATACCTGTATTCCCAGCTACTTCGGAGACTGAGGCAGGAGAATGGCGTGAACCCAGGAGTTAGAGCTCACAGTGAGCCGAGATCGCACCACTGCACTCCAGCCTGGGTGACAGAGCGAGACTCCACCTCAAAAAGAAGAAGAAAAAGAAGAAGAAGGAGGAGGAGGAGGAGGAGGACGAGGAAGAGGAGGAGGAGGAAACTGGAGTATGCGAAGTCCTCGGGTAGCACAGTTCTCCTGCAGGGCAGCCGAGGTCTAAAGATGATCCCCACCCATGAGGGGCACAGAAGTGAAGGAATCAGGGGACCCAGAGGAGAAACAGAGGAGGGGCCGGGGAATGCTCACCCTCAGGAGGAAACAGGCTTTCACTGGCTCCTTCCAGGTTCCCTGTGTTTTCTCTTGGGGACTCCTGGGAAATGTCTGCGTCAGAGCTTTGCTCTGCTGCTGCTGGGGCCTGTGGAAGAAATCACGTTCACCGTCCGGACCCGCCTGGTTCTCCTGCCCACACCAGTGAATGGGAACCAAGCACCCTCCGGGAACCCAGCCCAGCCCTTGCTTTGGGTGAGGGAGACATTCAGGCCTCTATGAACTTTGCCAAGACAGCCCCTTCTCTCATCTCAGAGGTAGCCCTACTTCCAGGAAGCTCCCCCCACTTGCCCGGCCATGGCCCCAGGTCCCCTAAGTTCATTCAGACCCTGGTGCTGCTCTGCCTACCACGGGCAACATCCCCAGGTCTCCACAGCCCCTGCCCTCTAGAGACTCTCAGCGCTGGAATAAGCTCGGAGTGTGGACCCTGGAAGGCAGCGGCCCCCGCCCACCTGCACGTGGAGCTTTCCTGTGTGTGCCTAGAGAAGGCTGCACAGAAAGAGTGGGGGAGACACCAGCTCCTGAGGCGCTGACCTCACGAATAGTCCTTGACCCTCCAAAATCCTTACCTTGGACCTTGCTCCTTTTTTCTGTCAATCCTCATGAAGGGCCCTGGAGCCTGGGGGAGCTGGGGCTTTGTTGGTTGCAGGTTCTCCTTCCCCTTGTGGGAGCCCCGGGGCTGCAGAGGAAGGGCCCCACTCCACCTCTTCATGGGGCAGGTCTTGCTCCTGGCTGAGTGCCCAAAGGCCCCGCAGTTCTTGCGTTTCACCTGCAGGTGGAGGAGGACAGAGAGCAGCGAGTCAACAGCAATCACAGGCACCTGGGAAGGTTCACGCACGACCTGGGGGTTGGAGATGGATTATTTTAGGAGGGGGACATAGGCCCATGGGCTGTTGGTTGCCAGGAAATTCAAGATATTATCGTCCTCCCCAGAGCCCATTTAACAGGATTCCCAGGAGGAAGGATGCGTGTGTCTGAGAATGAAGATAATGAACCAGTGTTGAGGACTCGGCAAACACCAGGCTGGACATGACACTGGACAGAGAATGAGGCTGCGCCTCAGAGACTCCGAATGGGCCAATCTGCCAGGGAGGAGAGCACAGACCTGTCGGCGTGAGTCCAGTGGGAACCCCTAAGTCATAAACACGGTTCCCATGTTCAAGCCTGCTCTCTGGTGTCCATTGGTTACCAACATTTTCAAGCCCCCACTGACCCTGGATTCCTCCTCCTCTCCTGGGGGAGTCCTCTGCCCCATGGGTGTCCTCTGCTGCTTCTGTGGGTTCTTGGCTGTGGGGGGCCTCTGAGCCTGGTGATGGACAGGATGACCTGCCATCTGTGGCAGGTCCTTCAGCTTCTGATCAGTCCTCTTTCTTAATTGATTGCTGGATTTCCTAGTCATCAGAAAAAGAGAAAGCATTACACAGACACCAGACGAAAGTCCCTCCTACCCTTATGTACCCAAGTAGGGATGGAGGGACACACTGGCCACTGAGTCATGCCCACTGTAACTTGGTCCTCTCTGAACCCAGGTCCCAGTTGTGCTATTTTGTGACTCTCTCCCAGCCTGGCCTACTCCCAGAACAGGACACAGATTTTATCAACCAAATGCTGCTTGATTTCTAGAGGGAGAGTGAGATTTGCAGCCTTGCATAAAAGTTTTCTGGGCTCTGAGTTTGTGTGCAGTCAGTGCCTCAGAGCTGAAACCCTCTGACAATATTAATCAAAGCCAAGAGATGAATAGCTAACAACAAGTGATTTTTTTCCCAGCTAGTTCCAGAAAACCCGCCATTGTCACAAAATGATTTCTCACTCTGAAAACCTACCAGAAGCTCAAAGCTTTGCAAAGCTTTCATACTCAACCTATGGACACTCGTGACGTTTCACATGAGACCCCTGTGACCACATGCCACTCTTCACACAGAGGCAGGCACAAAGCCAAGCCAGGACCAGCCCTCTGAGGATCCTGCGACGCTGACACGTATGTGGACGTTCACGCCAGGCATCGCACACAAGACAGCCCATGTCATGGGGGGACATGCAAGATGAAAGCCCTCAGGTGTGTCCAGCGGAAACCTTGAGCCCACACTGTGCTTGGCCATCCCAACCTTACTCCCTATATTTGTCTTACCTCCCCTCTTGGTATTCACGTCTTTGTGAAATTGTGGGGGGCCGGTCCACCAAAGCCTGACATTTTTCATTCGAGACACAGCGGGCGGTCAGATCCTCTCCTGGCTTCAGAGGAAATCGCAGAAGAACCTCCACAGAGGCAAGAACAACCCATTTCTCTGTCATCAAGTCAATCTAATGCAGGGAAAGGAGAATGGAGAGGCAACCTGAGTTCTGCAGGCAGGAGGAAGGCAGAGGAGAGGACGAATTCCCAGCTTCCTGAGATTTTAAAGGGAATGCTGGACAGTCTCACATTTCATTGTTTTTTCTTTCTTTTTTTCAAAGAAGTCATTATATGAAAAAGATACTTGTACACACATGCTTACAGCAGCACAATTCGCAATTGCAAAAATATGGAAGCAGGCTGGGCGCGGTGGCTCAAGCCTGTAATCCCAGCACTTTGGGAGGCCGAGACGGGCGGATCACAAGGTCAGGAGATCGAGACCATCCTGGCTAACACGGTGAAACCCCGTCTCTACTAAAAAATACAAAAATCTAGCCGGGCGAGGTGGCGGGCGCCTGTAGTCCCAGCTACTCGGAGGCTGAGGCAGAAGAATGGCATAAACCCGGGAGGCGGAGCTTGCAGTGAGCTGAGATGTGGCCACTGCACTCCAGCCCGGGCGACAGAACGAGACTCTGTCTAAAAAAAAAAAAAAAAAAAAAAAAATATGGAAGCAGTCCAAATGTCCAACAATCAACGAGCGGATACAGGAACCATGGTGTGTGTGTGTGTGTGTGTGTCTGTGTGTATCTATCTATCTCTCTATCTATCTATATATCTGTCTGTCTATCTGTCTGTCTATCTATCTATCTATCTGTCTCTCTATCTATCTCTCTATCTATCTATCAATCAATCTGATAGAATACTACTGAGCCATAAAAAGAAGAAATTAATGGCCTTCGCAGCCACCTGGATGGGATTGGAGACCATATTCTCTGTGAATGAGTCAGGAATGCAAAACCAAACACCTGAAGTCTTCACGCATGCGCAGGAGCTAAGCTATGGGGCGCAAAGGCAATCTCACGGTTCTTCACTCCACAGCCGGTGAGGGGCTTGCTGGTGACCTTCAAATGGCCCAAGAGTGACAGCCCAGGGTATCGGGAAGAGCTGCTGTTCCCAGGTGGGAACTAAGGGGCGGTGGCATTGGCATTTTCCCGTGTCCCTGAGAGGAATTACAAATCGATTTTAACGGGACAGTGTCCGTGTAAGGAGGTTGTGACACCCTGACTACGACCCGATCCTGGGCGGGGAGCCTGCTTCAACCGTCCCCCTAGGCTTGGACTCCCCGCCTTCCGCCTGCCTCCCAGGGGACCCCGCGGCTCCCGCACTCACATCTCTTTGTGGGATCCCGCACTGCTTTAAGAACTGCTTCCCCTGTTCCATGGAGAGAGTGTTGGGGTCCATCACTGCTGGTTCTGCCCAAGAGATTCTGTTTCCCTGTGGAGGGAAGAAAACGAGACGCTCATTCCTTCCTATCCCTGGAGTCTCCCAGGGGCAGGATGCATTCAGCCCCATCTCTCTGCTATGCCCACCGCGTTCCTAGGAGTAAACTCACACATCCTGTCATTCAACCTACACGGACGCAACCTTCTCTTTCTTTCATGTCTTTCTGGTGACATGACACCAATGTGAATGAGAAAAGCAGGTAATCTATAAAAGCAATTGTTCACTGGACTTAGCATGTTTGATATGTATGCAATGCAGGTCCCTCCTCTAGAGACCCT
>NW_022304022.1:0-5263 GCF_002776525.5 Piliocolobus tephrosceles | reverse complement strand
CCCCCTCACTTTGACCACTGTTGGTATTGTGGGCTCAAAGGCCAGAGTTGCTGTCCCCCTAGTGCTGGGGAGTCAATTGCTCTGTGCAGTAACTCTTAACGGCATAAATTAATTTGTACCTGTTGCCTATTGCATCTTTTTCTCCATTGTGACATCCTCACATTGTGTCCTCTACATTCCTGTTTGATAGGTTGGAGCCTCTTCTACTTTACCGTTCTTGATGCCTTCTTTGTATGAAGTTTTCTGTCAGGTTCATCAGATCTGATCATCTTATTTTAACCTTAGAAAAAGCCTGGCTGGGTGTGGTGGCTCATGCCTGTATTCCCAGCACTTTAGGAGGCCAAGGTGGATCACTTGAGGTCAGGGGTTCAAGACCAGCCTGGCCAGCCTGGCGAAATCCTGTCTCTACTAAAAATAAAAAAATCAGCTGAGCATGGTGTTGTACACCTCTAAGCCCAGCTACTTGGGAGACTGAGGCACAAGAATCGTTTGAACCCAAGAGGAAATTGCAGTGAGCTGAGATCGTGCCATTGCACTCCAGCCGGGGAAACAGAGCGAGGCTGTCTCAAAAAAAAAAAAAAGAAAAAAAAAATCTGAAGCTATTTAATCTGTTTAACTCTGTTAAGTCATTTATTTCATCCTTATACAAAGTCTTATTTGAAATTCAACAATCTTCAGTCTTGCTGCCTCGTGGTCTGTGAGCCCTAAGGATTGAAGATGTGACGGGCTGTGCCTGTCATTCACACACAGTGGGAGCCAGAGTTCTGGAGGGAACTGAGAATAGCTGGATCACGTGACTAGATACCAGTATAAAAGGCTGCTTAGATGGTTCTCAGGAGAACTGAGAACCACTTACAGTGGTTATAGATTAGTCAACATCCTAGAAAAAATAAATCACACGGGGAGAAATTAAGAGAGCAAATTAAAATGTTTTTCCTAGAAAGTCAGAAGAGAATTGCTTACAAATTACTTCACCCTTAGTCTTCCGTATTTCCCTGAGAAACTGAACTCTGAATTCAGTTTCTCAGTATTTCCCCAAAACTGGAGCAGTTTTTTCTTACCTGGGTTTGAAGTTTTGAGGGTGACTTTAATTCTTAATTTCTCATAACATTTTATTATGAAGAAAACATCTTGTTACCTTCAGTTCCATCTATCTCCTTTTCTGTTTTTATTTGTTTGCCTCGCTTTTGGGTTTACATTCCTGAGGAAAGATCTATCTCTGTGTTTGTCCTGATGCGGTAGACCCAACAACTCTCCTGGGAATTCTTCCACCGTCCCCCACCCCGCCACACACACAAAAAAAGAACAGAAAGTTGAGAGTAAGTAAGCTTCCTAAGCTTCCTATTAGAATGTGTTTTCAAGTTCCTAGCCTCTGAGCCAGGGTAGCTTTTTAAATTCAATCATATGGCAAAATTTTCATTAGGTTATTGTAAATATAACAAACTCATGTTCTAATCCTGAATTGAGGACTCACACTGGAGAAGGGCAGAATTTCTTTGGCAGGAGTAGCCTATTAAAGGATTCACATTCTACAATAATCACCACCAGTCAAGAATGATGCCAAAATAAGGCCTTGTCCTCCTAAGCAAGAACCTTGTTCTTGCATAACTGTGTGTAAATTGGAAAGGTTTGCCCTGCCCATAGGTCTGGGATATTCCAGCTAGGAACCATCTTTAGGCTGTGTTCTCAGAGCCAAGTAAAAAGGACAGTGAACACCAAAAAACACAAACATTTAGAAGGAACTTGCAAATAGCAGCTTTCCCATTAAGATGTATCATGCAGAATGCACAGAGGAGAATTCTGGCCCTAACTTAGTGCAGGTTTGTATTTGGCACACGTTACCTGTAGAGTATTTGGGTAAATTACTGATGTCGGTTGTATTTCTCTTGGAGACGAGGGAAATAGGTTATTGGCACAATAAAACATCCAGAGGCATTTAAAATGTCAGTCTAATCGCAAGAACCAGTAAGGGTTTTAATTACCTTCTGTGCAATTTTTTTTAATTGCTCCGATGGCTGTAGCGCTTGGGAAGTTCCTGACGGAGCAGCTGCAACAAACTTAATTTAAACATCTTTTTTTTTTTTTTTTTTTTTTTTTTTTTTTTTTTTTTTTCCTGGAACTCTCTGAAAAAAGGTAATCTGAGATGCAAGGTAAATGTTGGAAGTCTCTTTTGTTCCAGGATCTCTGTAGGAATTCTCCTTGTTTGGTCACTAATAGAATCCCACCTTCATGTTAAACCAACCTGCAGGTTTTTTGTTTGCTGATGACATTCTTTGTAACAGGTGTATGTTTGTCTCCCTCTTAGAATACTCTGAATCAGCCAGTCTGCAGTGCTAGACCACCACCAACTTCACCTCCCATATACTCTGGTGCTTGCTTAATTCTGAACTTGAAAATAGAAGGATGCACAGTTCCTTTCTGGAGATGTGTTGGACCTTGACATGAGGGGGACTATTTTCTACTTGTTAACTCTTCTTTCCACTTTATACAGCTATGCTTTTTTAATCTGCAAACTGTCTTTATTCTTTAGGGCCTTGATTCTCTCCTCTAAGAACTGTTCTCGTAGGAAGGGAACATATAGTGTGGCCTGATTAAAAGTACAAAGGCTTTACAATCTAAGATATCTGGGATTGAATTCCAGTTTGTTATATGCTCCCTCTATTTAACCTCGGTTTACTTCCATAAAGCAGAGATGATAATGTCTGCCCCACAAAGTTGTTATGAGGGTTTAACAAAGTAATATATCAAAAGTGACTGTCAAAGAGTAGGTTTTTCCTTTGAGTTAGTTCCTGAAGAGTACCTGCCTCCACTTTTGTCTCTGCTACTTTCCTCATCTGGATGTGTATAATCACATGTCCATTGCTAACTATGTACGGACACATGGCAGGTCATGCCTCAATTATATGTGAGTAGCAAAGGCTAGGCCTGAGGTTTATTTGCTACATTAAAGGTATCTAGTGAAGTGACCTTAGCAATTAATGTTTTTAATTGATGTGTTAACAGATTGAAAATATTCAGAAATTTAAACCTGTTAGGAGATGGGCTGCCAGTTAGGGTGGGTTTGATGCTAAATATTTCTAAATGTTTTGTGTCCTATGAAGGGTAAGAACTAATTAAACGGAGTTGTAGAATATTGAAGCTGGAAGGTTTTTCTATTTTTATGTAATTACATACTTGTCAATTCCATAAAGTCAGTTTTTTTTTTTGTTTGTTTGTTTTTTTGTTTTGAGCAATGGAGCTATAGATTGCATTTGATACAGGAATGTGGGAAGTGTTTGAGTTCAGTTTTTCAGTAGAAATCATCTGAGCATCCCATTTCCTCTTCTGAGATTTAGCTCCGGGTTACAGGACTGCTCAATTTATTGATATTGTTAGCAGCAAAGTCTTTCCTTGCTTTTTCTGTGTGGCACTTAATAACAGGCCACAAAGGTTACACGGGATAAGGAGCATCACCACGAATGTTGAGGAATAGTGGAGACTGAAAAGAACGGTCTAAAGGGAATACTGATCTAAGGAAGACAGAAAACGATAATGGATCAGAAGTCCCTAATAACAGATTTTCAGTGTCTGGAAGGATCACTTCTGCTGCTGCATGTCAGACCTTCTCCTTTGTGTTTTCATTTTCATACTATCACTCCAAATTTCCCCATATTCCACGCTTCTTGGAATGGAGTGAAAGGGAGCCACTTACCCTCCGCTTCTGCACATACAGATTCCATATCCAGGTAATGTCAATAGCTGCCTTCCAGTGATACAGTGAGCTTTTAGGAAATGCCACTTTAAATGTATTATGTTAATACATATGTGTAAAATAAATAATGCCCATAAATCTCTTTATTCTTATAACAATACTTCAATGCTCTAACTTTACAGATGAAAAACAGTCTGAACAGCGCTAAAAAAAGTGGCTAATTTAGGATTTGTGTTCAGTTATGTAAGACCCCAAAGCCCCAAATATTTGTACTGTTATTCATTTTCTTTTATTCTGTTCCTGGAATAAGAGCCATGTGAGAATCTCCTGGAAAATTATGAAAATCTCTCTTTAAGCTCCATTAATTCTAAAACACTACTAATCCATTTTTGAAAATCATGGACATGGTGAAAGAGAATTACTCATGGGAGACTTGACTATCTCTTAGCAGCAAAAAGTTGAGTGCTACTGATCTTGACATCTTCTTATACAACACTTTTTCCATTCCCAGCATGATTCTGGTTGTGTGTGTGTGTGTGTGTATGAGTGTGTGTGCATGTGCATACCTGATGCACTACATGTGGTGTCTTGAAATACACTGGAATTAATGACAGCTGTCTTCGTCTATATTTACATGTACATGACGCATCCACTTCTGTCCCTTTCCCCTCTGGCAAATCTATTATCATACCTATGAGGCTGGTATGAGGAAATCTACCCATTTGTGAATATCTTAGTGAAGATCCTGGTAGGAAAAAGGTGACACACTCAAACTGGGAATAATTATTTAAATAATAATTTAAATAATAATTTCGTAAATAATAATTTACGAAGATGTGGTTAGGAAATCAAGAGGGTATAGTGCAGTTCCATAGGGCATAGAAACACTGGGAAGTCATTATCACACCCAGGTTTGAAAAACAATGGGACTGAGAAGTTATTGGAATCCAGATAGAGGCTGTATGAAGAGAGTCACCTGTCAACAGTTTTGACCTATAATAGAGTCATGCAGCCAACATATGATGACCCAAAAGGAAGGTTATGGGGCGAATAGATGTCTTGACCTCATTTCCTCCTGTTCTCTGATTTCTTCCCCTTGCATCCTTTTGGCCAGTCCAATAGGAAACTGGGGGGCTTGAGAACCCACAGAAGTAGGAGACACAGGTCAACTTCCAGGGGTGCAGAGAAGGGTGAAGAAAGGCAAAGGGTGCATCTAGAGTGGCAGACAGAAGACAGCTAGTTAGGCAAATAGATTGGCATATCTGTGAATTCTTAGAACGGCCAATCAAAGTTAGGGAAAGCAGTAAGGATTGCACTAATGCAAATTCTAAATTACCTCTGAATCCCTTTGCATTGCTATTTAATATTGCTATTTAATGAAGGCTTGCTGTTTCAAACTCTAAAAGTGCCACGTCTTCACCACAATAATTGCTATGAGGAAGGTACTATTATTCGTATTTTACAGGCAAAAAAAAAAAAAAAAAGACAAACACAAAAACTGAGATGTCTAGCTCTCAAAACCTTGCCAAGACCACAGGTAAGAGGCAGGAGAGCTTATATTCAAAGTTCAGC
>NW_022304019.1:0-17816 GCF_002776525.5 Piliocolobus tephrosceles | reverse complement strand
TCATCCTTTTTTATGGCTGCATAGTATTCCATGGTGTATATGTGCCATATTTTCTTAATCCAGTCTGTCACTGATGGACATTTGGGTTGATTCCAAGTCTTTGCTATTGTGAATAGTGCCGCAATAAACATACGTGTGCATGTGTCTTTGTAGTAGAATAATTTATAATCCTTTGGGTATATACCCAGTAGTGGGATGGCTGGGTCATATGGTACATCTAGTTCTAGATCCTTGAGGAATTGCCATACTGTTTTCCATAATGGTTGCACTAGTTTACAATCCCACCAACAGTGTAAAAGTGTTCCTATTTCTCCACATCCTCTCCAACATATACAATCAAGTCATCTGCAAACAGGGACAATTTGACTTCTTCTTTTCCTAATTGAATACCCATTATTTTTTTTGTCCTGCCAGATTGCCCTGGCCAGAACTTCCAACACTATGCTGAATAGGAGTGGTAAGAGAGGGCATCCCTGTCTTGTGCCAGTTTTCAAAGGGAATGCTTCCAGTTTTTACCCACTCAGTATGATAGTGGCTGTGAGTTTGTCCTAAATAGCTCTTCTTATTTTGAGATACATCCCATCAATACCTAGTTTATTGAGAGTTCTTAGCATGAAGGGTTGCTGAATTTGTCAAAAGCATTTTCTGCATCTCTTGAGATAATCATGTGGTTTTTGTCTTTGGTTCTGTTTATATGATGGATTACATTTATTGATTTGCATATGTTGAACCAGCCTTGCATCCCAGGGATGAAGCCAACTTGATCATGGGCAATAAGCTTTTTGTTGTGCTGCTGGATTTGGTTTGCCAGTCTTTGATTGATGATTTTTGCATTGATGTTCAGCAGGGATATTGGCCTGAAGTTTTTCTTTTTTGTTATGTCTCTGATTTTTGATGATGGCCTTTGGATGGGGTTGTTATGTGGGGGTCCTTTTTTTGATGTTGCTCTTATTCTTTTCTGTTTGTTAGTTTTTCTTCTAGAAGTCAGGCCTCTCTTCTGCATGTCTGCTGCAGTTTGCTTGAGGTTCACTCCAGAAACTCTTTGCCTGGGTATCACCAGTGGAGGCTGCAGAATAGCAAAGATTGCTGCCTGCTCCGTCCTCTGGAATCTTCATGCCAGAGGGGCACCAGCCTGTTGCCAGCCAGAACTCTCCTGTATGAGGTGTCTGTCAACCCCTGCTCGGAGGTGTCTCCCAGTCAGGAGGCACAGGATCAGGGATGTACTTGAACAGGCAGTCTGCCCCTTAACAGAGCTCGAGTACTGTGCTGGAAGAATACTCCTTTTCAAAAGGGATGTGGTGTAAAAATGATCATTTTTCCATCTAAGGATTGAAACATTTATCTCAATTTCCACTTCCTTTTGACAGAATGACAGTAGCTGCTCTGAAGATGTGCCAAGATCTGCTTCTCTCTTCAGAGCCGACAAGGAGTAATGTTTAAGTCCACTGAAGCTGCACCTACATCCACCCCTTCCCAGGTGCCCTGTCACAGGGAGATGGGAGTTTTATCTATTATCCCCTGTTAGGGCCTGCTGCCTTTCTTTCAGAGATGCCCTGCCAGTGAGGAGGAATCTGGAGAGTCACTGTGGTCACAGCCACTTTGCTGTGCTGTGGTGAGTTCTGCCCAATCTGAAGTTCCTGGCCTTCTTAGCACTGTCAGGGGAAAACCGCGTACTCAAACCACAGTAATGGTGGATACTTCTCTTCCCACCAAGCTCGATTGTTTCAAGTTAACTTCAGACTACTGTGCTCGTAGTGAGAATTTCAAGCCAGTGGTTCTTAGCTTGCTGGGTTCTGTGAAAGTGGGACTTGCTGAGTGAGACCACTTGGCTTCATGCCTTCAGCCACATTTCCAAGGGAGTTTATGGGGTTCCAGGTGCCAATGGAGGGAAACAACAACAACAAAATTCCTGCAGCTAGCTCGCTTTCTGCCCAAACAACCACCCAGTTTTGTGCTTGAAACCCAGGACACTGGTGGTGTAGGTACATGAGAGAATCTTCTGGTCCCCTGGTTTGCAAAAGCTGTGGGAAAAGCACAGTATGTGGGCTGGATAGCACAATCCCTCACGGCTTCCCTTTGCTGGGGGACGGAGGTCCCTGGCTCCTTGCATTTCACAGGTGAGGTTACACCCCACCCTTCTTCTGCTTACCCTCCATGGGCTGCACCCATTGCCTAACCAGTCCCGGTGTGATGAACTGTGTACCTCAGTTGGAGATGCAGAAATTACCCCCCCACACACACACACATTGGTCTTGCTGGTAGCTGCAGAGCAGAGCTGTTCCTTTGGCCTTCTTGTCAGATCTCTCTCCATTTTGCATGTAACATTTTTTTTTTTTTTTTTTTTTTTTAGTTAAAAATTTCCCCCATATCATGAAATTTATTTGTAAACATTTTTGATGGCTACATAAGAACCAATGTAATGACTATCCGGGTTAAGAATTGCTAATCTGAAAATATAAAGATTGAAATGTTCCAAAATCAAAAAGTTTTTTGAGCAAGTGAAATATGCCATACCTGAACTCGTGTGATGGGTTACAGTCAAAATGCAGTCAAACTGGTAGCTGGAAAGATGGCCAGATAGGAACAGCTTTGGTCTGCAGCTCCCAGTGAGATCAATGCAGAAGGGGGGTGATTTTTGCATTTCAAACTGAGGTACCCGACTCATCTCATTGTGACTGGTTACACAGTGGGTGCAGCTCACAAAGGATGAACCAAAGCATGGTGGGGCCTCACCTCACCTGGGAAGCTCATGGGGTTGGGAAACTCCATCTCCTAGCCAAGGGAAGCTGTGAAAAACTGTGCCATGAGAGATGCTGCATTCCAGCCCAGATACTATGCTTTACCCACAGTCTTCGCAACCACAGACCAGGAGATTACCTCAGGTGCCTACACCACCAGGGCCCTGGGTTTCAAGCACAAAAGTGGGCGGCCGTTTGGGCAGACACCGAATTAGCTTCAGGCATTTTTTTAATGCCTCAATGGTGCTTGGAACACCAGTGAGACTGAACTGTTCACTACCCTAGAAAGGAGGCTGACGCCAGGGAGCCAAGTGGTCTAGCTCAGCAGATTCCACCCCCACAGAGCCCAGCAAGGTAAGATCCACTTGCTTGAAATTCTTGCTGCCAGGACAGCAGTCTGAAGTTGACATGGAATGCTCGAGCTAGGTGGGGGGAGGGGCTTCCACCATTACTGAGGCTTGAGTAGGCGATTTTCCCCTCACAGTGTAAACAAAGCCACTAGGAAATTCGAACTGGGTGGAGCCCACTACAGCTCCACAAAGCCTCTATAGCCAGACTGCCTCTCTAGATTCCTTCTCTCTGGGCAGGGCATCTGTAAAAAAAAAAGGCAGCTGCCCCAGTCAGGGGCTTTTAGATAAAAATAATATCTCCCTAGAACAGCACCTGGGTGAAGGGGCAGTTAGGGGTGCAACTTCTGCAGACTTAAACGTTTCTGCCCGCCAGCTCTGAAGAGAGCAGTGGATCTCCCAGCACAGCACTCAAGCTCTGCTAAGGGACAGACTGCTTTCTCAAGAGGGTCCCTGACACAGTACAAAATGATGGAGGGGATAACACCACTGATCCCACAGAAATACCAACTAACATTAGAGAATACTATAAACACCTTTATGCACATGAACTAGAAAATCTAAAAGAAATGGGTAAATTCCTGAACACATGCACCCTCCCAAGACTAAAGCAGGAAGATGTCAAATCCCCAAATAGACGAATAACAAATTCTGAAATTGAGGCAGGAACTAATAGCCTGCCAACCAAAAAAAAGATCAGGGTGAGACAGAGTCACAGTCAAATTCTACCAGGGACACAAAGAGGAAATGGTACCATTTCTTCTGAAACTACTCCAAACAATAGAAAAGGAGGGACTCCTCCATAACTCATTGTATGAGACCGGCATCATCCTGATACCAAAATCTGGCAAAGAAACAACAAAAAAGGAAAATTTCAGGCCAATATCCGTGATCAACATTGATGCAAAAATCCTCAATAAAATACAGGCAAACCAAATCCAGCAGCACATTGAAAAGCTTATCCACCACATTCAAATCAGCTTTATTGCTGGGACACAAGGATGGCTCAACATACACAAATCAGTAAACGTAATCCATCACATAAACAGAACCAATGAGAAAAACTTCATGATTATCTCAATGGATGCTGAAAAGGCCTTCGATAAAGTTGAGCACCTCTTTATATTAAAAGCTCTCCAGAAACTAGTTATTGATGGTACATATCTCAAAATAATAAGAGCCATTTATGACAAACCCACAGCCAATATCATACTGAATGGGTAAAATCTGGAAGCATTCCCTTTGAAAATAGGCAAAAGAGAAGTATGCCCTCTCTCACAACTCATATTCAGCACAGTATTGGAAGTTCTGGCCAGGGCAATCAGGCAAGTGAAAGAAAGAAAAGGTATTCAAATAGGAAGAGAAGAAGTCAAATTGTCTCTGTTTGTAGATGACATGATTGTAGTTTTAGAAAACCCCATCGTCTCAGCCCAAAAACTCCTTAGGCTGATAAGCAACTACAGCAAAGTCTCAGGATACAAAATCAATGTGCAAACATCACCAGCATTCCTATACACCAATAATAGACAAACAGCCAAACCATGAGTGAATGCCAATCACAACTGTGACAAACTGAGTAAAATACCTAGGAATACAACTTAAAAGGAATATGAAGTAACTCTTCAAGGAGAACTACAAACCACTTCTCAAGGAAATGATAGAGGACACAAACAAATGGAAAAACATTCCATGCTCATGGATAGGATGAATCAATATTGTGAAAATGGCCATACTGCCCAAAGTAAATTATAGATTCAATGCTATCGTCATCAAACTACCATTGACTTTCTTCACAGAAAAAACTAAGTTTCATATGGAACCAAAAAATAGCCTGTATACCCAAGACAATCCTAAGAAAAAGAACAAAGCTGGGGATATCATGCTACCTGACTTCAAACTATACTACAAGGCTACATTAACCAAAACAGCATGATACTGTTACCAAAGCAGATACATAGACCAAGGAAACAGAACAGAGGCCTCAGAAATAATGCCATACATCTACAACCATCTGATCTTTGGCAAACTTGACAAATACAAGCAATGGGGAAAGTATTCCCTATTTAATAAACAGTGTTGGAAAAACTGGCTTGCCATATGCAGCAAACTGAAACTGTGTGCCTTCCTTACACCTTATACAAAGATTAACTCAAGATGTATTAAAGACCTTAATGTAAGGTGTAAAACCATAAAAACTCTAGAGGAAAACCTAGGCAATACCATTCAGGACATACGTGTGGGCAAAGACTTCATGACTAAAACACCAAAAGCAATGACAACAAAAGTCAAAATTGACAAATGGGATCTAATTAAACTAAAGAGCTTCTGCACAGCAAAAGAAACTATTATCAGATTGAACAGGCCACCTACAGAATGAGGGAATATATTTGCAATCTATCCATCTGACAAAGGGCTAATATCCAGAATCTACGAGGAACTTATACAAAGTAAGAAGAAAGAAACAGACAACCTTATCAAAAAAGTGGGTGAAGGATGTGAACAGACACTTCTCAAGACATTTATGTGGCCAAGAAACATATGAAGAAAAGCTCATCAACACTGATTAGAGAAATGCAAATCAAAACTGCTGTGAGATACCATCTCATGCCAGTTAGAATGGCAATCATTAAAAAGTCAGGAAACAGCAGATGCTTGAGAGGATGTGGAGAAATAGGAACACTTTTGCACTGCTGTTGGGAGTGTAAATTAGTTCAACCATTGTGAAAGACAGTGTGCGATTCCTCAAGAATATAGAACCAGAAATACCATTTGACCAGCAATCCTATTACTGGGTATATACCCAAAGGATTGTAAATTATTCTATCATAAAGACACATGCACATGTATGTTTATTGCAGCACTATTTACAATAGCAAAGACTTGGAACCAACCCAAATACCCATCAATGATAGACTGTATAAAGAAAATGTGGCATGTATACACCATGCAATACTATACAACTGTAAACAAGATGAGTTCCTACCCTTTGAATGGACATGGATGAAGCTGGAAACCATCATTCTCAGCAGACTAAAACAGCAACAGAAAACCAAACACCACACATTCTCACTCATAAGTAGGAGTTGAACAATGAGAACACATGGACACAGAGAAGGGAACATCACCCATTGGGGCCTGTTGGGGTGTTGGGGGTAAGGGGAGAGATAGCATTAGGAGAGATACGTAATGTAGATGATGGGTTGATGGGTGTAGCACACCACCATGGCACATGTATACCTATGTAACAAACCTGCATGTTCTGCACATGTATCTCATACCTTAAAGTTATTTTTAAAAATCTAAAAAAAAGCGCTAGAGAAGCAAGTGCAAACAAATTCAAAAGCTAGCAGAAGACACAAAATAGCTAAGATCGGAGCTGAACTGAAGGAGACAGAGACGCAAAAAAACCCTTTGAAAAATGAATGAATTTAGGAGCTGGTTTTTTGAAAAGACTAACAAAATAGGTAGACCACCACCTAGACTAATGAAGAAGAAAAGTGAGAAGAATGAAATAGACACAATAAAAAACGATAAAGAGGATATGACCTCTGATCCCACAGAAATACAAACTATCTTCAGAGAATACTATAAAAAACCTCTATGCAAATGAACTATGCAAATTGCTACAAAGAAAATCTAGGAGAAATGGATAAATTTCTGGACATATACTTACTCTCAAGACTAAACCAAGAAGTCGATTCTCTGAATAGAACAATAACAATTTCTGAAATCGAGGCATTAATTTTCTGTCTACCAGAAAAAGCCCAGGGCCAGATGACTTCACAGGCGTATTCTTCAAGAGGTATAAAGAGGGGCTGGTATTATTCATTCTGAGACATTTTAAACAATAGAAAAAGAGGGACTTCTCCCTAACTTATTTTATGAGGCCAGCATCATCCTGATACCAAAACCTGGCAGTGACACAACAAAAAAGGGAAATTTCAGGCCAATATCCCTGATTAACATTGATGCCAAAATCCTCAATAAAATACTGGTAAACCAAATCCAACAGCACATCAAAAAGCTTATCCACCATGATCAAGTTGGGTTCATCTCTGAGATGCAATGCTGGTTCAACATTTGCAAATCAATAAACGTAATCTGTCACATAAACAGAACCAATGACAAAAACCACATAATTATCTCAATAGATGCAGAAAAAGCCTTTGATAAAATTCAACACCTCTTTATGCTAAAAACTCTCAATAAACTAGGTATTGATGGAACATATCTCAAAATAATAAGAGGTATTTATGTCACATCCATAGCCAATATCATACTGGATGGACAAAATCTGGAAGCATTCCTTTTGAAAACTGGCACAAGACAATAGGAAGAGAGGAATTCAAATTGTCTCTGTTTGAAGATGACATGATTGTATATTTAGAAAACCCCATCATCTCAGCCACAAATCTCCTTAAGCTGATAAGCAACTTCAGCAAAGTCTCAGGATACAAAATCAATGTGCAGAAATCACAAGCATTTCTATACACCAATAAGAGACAAACAGAGCGCCAAATCATGAGTGAACTCCCATTCAGAATTGCTACAAAGAGCATAAAATACCTAGGAATACAACTTAGAAGTTACGTGTAGGACCTCTTCAAGCAGAACAGCACAACACTGCTCAAGGAAATAAGAGAGGACCCAAAGATATTGAAAAAAAATTTAGGAAGAATCAATATCGTGAAAATGGTCATAGTGATCAAAGTAATTTATAGATTCAATGCTATTTCCATCAAGCTACCATTGACTTACTTTTTTTTCTTTTCTCCATTGCACTTTTATTTGAATGTAATATTTGGGAAAATTATTCAAAAGGGCCAATATTTCCCAATTTTTTCTGAGGTCATAACAAAACAAGCAACAAAACAGTGTTTGGGATTTCAGTTTTTCACCCTTATCATCAAGACTCACTGCCTCCCATCCTCAATATTTATTGAGCATTTACAGTGTACTAGGCACAACAGAACATACAGAAAACATTGTCCCTGGTCTTGAGGAGCTTACTTTCTAAAAGAAAAAATACACCTCTTTTAATGTGGCATTTTTGTTTGTGTTTTCTGCAAAGTACTGAGGAAATATTTTGTAAAGTGAGTTTTGGGTATAACTTAGCCCCATCATTATTTAGAGAATAGAGGAAGAAGAAAGAGGAAGGATTTTAAAGGCAGACAATGGCAGCCCATTCAGGATAGATAGGGTTTTAAAGGGAGATAAACACAATCTCATTAACTAAGGAGAGATTTGCTGCAGTAAATAGGATGAAGGAAATAGTCTGTGGGATGCAAGCAAAGGCAGCAGGGTGCCTTAGACATTGAGTGGAGTCAGAAAGATCGTGCGGCCTTTTTCCAAGTACATGGCCACCAAGTAGGAATGGTTGATGACAAGACAGAAGGCTAAAAAGGAAAAGTAATCTTGTGCACCTGATAAATAGAAAGAATAAAGGATCAAATTTGAAGGCAGGCTATAAGAGTATCAAGAAATTCTTAAAAACCAAAAGTGATTTGAAAGCACAAAACTTATAGTAAATGCTACCTAGTGTCATGATGGGCCAAGATCACTGAGCCTTCTTAAGTTAGAAAATGTCATATACCAAAATTTTAAATTGAACATACTACATTTTTTTTTTCCAATCAATCTCCCCCCTCCCAGAAAAAATAGGAACTCATTGTTTTTCAGGGTTGGGAGGAAGAGAGCGGATCATGGGACATGGAAACAGTAGTTGTATTAGTAGTATTTTTGTTGTTATGATAAATTCTGTGTTTCAACTTGGAAAAGCCCATTAGCTGCCAAGAGAGAATAAGGAATAAAGTTTTAAAAATGTACAATTTCCTTTAGAGAAGTTTCAGAACCAAAAGACTAATTTACATGAAAAGCTGTAGAGAAAGAAGTTGAAAAGTCCATTCATAAAACTTTTATTCCAATTATATGAATTTAATACATGTGTTCTTAACAATTATGCTTAGATTCATGAAAATTTCATAAGACATTAAACAAAGCTAGCCATCATCTCAAGTTATTTCCCTGTTAACTATTTTTACAGCACATGCATGTTAGGCGAGTATCAAAAAAAAAAAAAAATCACAAAAACAAAAAACCTAAAAAAGTTAAACACATGGGTTTTTGTTTTACTGCTGTGCTTGATATACATGAAGTAATGAATACCAATAACTTTATTTTTACTGCATCTTTACTTTTACATTTGTTCTTAGTTTGCCTAAAACATTTAAATACAAATAAAATGAGTGAAGCTATCATTGACTTTCTTCGCAGAATTACCAGAAACTGCTTCAAATTTCATATGGAACCAAAAAAAAACAAAAAGCCCATGGAGCCAAGACAATCTTAACAAAAAGAACAAAACTGGAGACACCACGCTACCTGACTTCAAACTACTACAAACCTACAGTAACCAAAACAGCATGGTACTGGTACCAAAACAGATATACAGACCAATGGAACATAACAGAGGCCTCAGAAATAACACCACACATCTACAATGATTTGGTCTTTGAGAAACCTGACAAAAACAAGCAATGAGAAAAGGATTTTCTATTTAATAAGTGGTGCTGGGAAAACTGGCTAGCCATATGCCGAAAACTGAAACTGGACCCCCTTTTTACACCTTATGCAAAAAATTAACTCAAGATGGATTAAATAGTTAAATATCAATCCTAAAATTATAAAATCCCTAGAAGAAAACCTAGGCAATACCATTCAGGACATATGAATGTGCAAAGACTTCATGACTAAAACACCAAAAGCAACGGCAACGAAAGCCAAAATTGACAAATGGGATCTAATTAAACTAAAGAGCTTCTGCACAGCAAAAAACTATCATTAGAGTGAACAGGTAACCTACAGAATGGGAGAAAGTTTTTGCAATCTCGCCATCTGAAAAAGGTCTAATATCGAGTATCTACAATAAACGTGAACAAATTTATGAGAAAAAAAAACTCATCAAAAAGTGAGCAAAGGATATGAGCAGACACTTCTCAAAAGAAGACATTTATGCTGCCAACAAACGTATGAAAAAAAGCTTACCATCACTGGTCATTAGAGAAATGCAAATCAAAACCACAATGAGATATCATCTCACACCAGTTAGAGTGGTGATCATTCAAAGGTTAGGAAACAACAGACGCTGGAGAGGATGTGAAAAAATAGGAATGCTTCTACACTGTTGGTGGGAGTGTAAATTACTTCAACCATTGTGGAAGACAGTGTGGTGATTCCTCAAAGATCTAGAACCAGAAATACCATATGACCCAGCAATCTCATTACTGTGTATATACCCAAAGGATTATAAATCATTCTACTATAATGACATATGTTCATGTATGTTTATTGCAGCACTGTGTGCAATAGCAAAGACTTGAAACCAACCCAAATGTCCATCTATGATAGACTGGATAAAGAAAATATGGCACATGTATACCATGGAATGCTATACAACCATCAAAAAGAATGAGTTCATGTCTTTTGCCTGGACATGGATGAAGCTGGAAGTCATCATTCTCAGCAAAGTAAAACAGAAACAGAAAGCCAAACACTGCGCGTTCTCACTCATAAGTCGGAGTTGAACAATGAGAATACATGGACACAGGAAGGGGAACATCACACACTGGTGCCTGTCAGGAGGTGGGGGCAAGGGAAAGGAGAGCATTAGGACAAATACCTAATGCATGTGTGGCTTATAACCTAGATGATGGATTGATAGGTGTAGCAACCCACTATAGCACATGTTTACCTATATAATGAACCTGCACTTTCTGCACATGTATCCCAGAGCTTAAAGTGAATTAATTAAAAAATAAATAAATAAAAATAAAATGGCAGTGCTTTTCCAAGATCATGATGCTCCTGCTCTGTCAGTACCATTCTGTACATAGGCCATGACAAAGATTTCATGATGAAGACACTGAAAGCAATTGTAACAAAAACAAAAATTAAGATATATGACCCAGTTAAACTAAAGAGCTTCTGCACAGCAAAGAAACTATCAATAGATAGACAACCCACAGAATTGAAGAAAATATTTGCAATGTGTGCATTCACAAGGGCCTAATATCCAGAATATTTAAGGAACTTTATCAGTTTCACAAACAAAAAAGACAAAAAACGCTATTTAAAAGTTTGCAAATGACATAGACAGACACATTTTAAAAAGAAACATAAATGCAACCAATAAGCATATGAAAAATTGCTCAGTATCACTAATTATTAGAGAACACAAATCAAAAGCACAATGAGATATCATCTAATACCAGCCAGAATGGGTGTTACTAAAAAGTCAAAATGAACAGTTGCTGGCTAGGTTGTGAAGAAAAGGGAACACTTATACACTGCTGATGGGAGTTTAAATTAGTTGAGCCATTGTGGCATGCAGTTTGGCAATTTCTCAAAGAACTTACAACAGAATTGCCATTTGCCCCAGAGATTCCATTACTGTGTTTGTACCCAAAGGAATGTAAATCAGTCTACTCTAAAGACACATGCACACATATGTTCATCACAGTATTATTCACAATAGCAAAGACATATAATCAAGCTAGATGCCCATCAATGGTAGACTGAATAAAGAAAATAAAGAAAATGTAATTCTATGCAGCCATAAAAAAGAATGAGATCATGTCTTTTTCATCAACATGGATGGAGTTGGGTACTATTATTCTAAGCAAACTAACACAGGAACAGAAAAGCAAATATCACATGTTTTCACTTATGTGTGGAAAGTAAACATTCAGCACATATGGACACAAAGAAGAGAACAACAGACACTGGGGTCTATTTGAGGTTGGAGGGTGGGAGGGGGGTGAGGATTGAAAAATTACTTAATTGGATACTATGCTCATTATCTGAGTACACAAAACCCCAGTTACACGCAATTTACCTACATAACAAACCTACACATGTACCCTTGATCCTGAAATATTAAGAATATTATACATATATGAAGAAAACAGTCTTATGGTTGTGGAATCAAGATTACACTTGGAGAAGTTATTTTTATTGGTGAGATACTTATCTTTTCCTGATGGAAATAAAGGTAGTAAAGATGAATATATTTTTATAGTTACAGGTTTGGTTGTTTATTATCTGTCTTCCCAAATAGAATATATATGGGACTTATCCCTATTGTTCATTGTTGAATCCTTGGTGTCTGGATCATACTTAATATATAGTAAATGCATATGTTCTTTGGTTCAAGGAATATTTATAGATAAGTTGTTAATTAGACAGGAAATAATTTGGGGAAGTTTTTACCTGATGCCCTTTATTATGTTGGCAAAGTAGAAAAGAGACATTCTGTGGGTAAATGAGGGTGGTGTATAGGAAAATTTTTTAAAGTCAACTCTGAGAAGAATTGAAATAGGAAGTAGACGGACTGCCCAGCATATTTGGAATTCCAGGTGAGGTTGAACTTTTTCAGTTTTGAACTCCTATTGATACTATATATGTAAAGCACACAACATATTAACATATAGTAAGTATCAGATAAATGTTAGTTGCCTTCCTCTTACTTTTCCCGATACCATGAGGCATTTTAGACTTTAACTTGTTTGAGGTATGTTATCTCAATATTTCTACATTGTTTATATCTTGATAGCAGAGTCCATGTCTTGTATTTATTTTGTTTTCTCAACCCCCTTTCCTCTTTTGATAGAATAATGATGACAATAGCAATATTAGCAAACTCATGTATAGTATACCATGTTGTATTTTACAGAGTCCTTTTGCAGATCATCTCATTTGATCTTTAGAGCAACATTGCTGTGGGTTTCACAGCAAGATGGAAGAGCAGAACTCAACATCCTGCTAGATAATAGATCTCAATACATACCACCTGACTGAATCTGTGAGATATTGCAGAAGGTGGGTTTTGTAATGGATGGAATTTGTAAACTAGTAAAAAGGACAGTCAGAGATTGGTGGATACTATGACCTTTTGAACAGTAATATGTAAATCGAGAATAGAAACCTTTGGGAAAGGGATTAAATTAGAGAGGGATTATTAAACATATATATAATTTGGAACTTTTGAAGTGTACTTGAGTTGTAAAAAGTGCTGCACTACAAATCACATCTAAAAAGAGATCTTACTAGAGAAACATGGTATACATGTATACAACATGGTATACAACAAACTACTTCGTTAGTAATATGTAAAACTGAAAGTCTAAGGAGTATAATCCTGAACTGTAGCCCATCAGCAGTAGATTTTAACATAATATTCATTTTTCATGTTTTACTTTGTTTTTAATTGACACCTAATAATTATACATATTTATGAGGTACTGAGTGATGTTTTGATACATATATACATTGTGTATATTATTTTCTTCATTTATACAGAAAATGTCCCAGTTAAGCTTAATGAAATCTACATAGACTTTTTCTCAGGTTTTGAAGAGCTTCAATTTTGTCCAGATCTCCACGTTCTTCACTGTACTAAGATTTTTTTTTTCCAGTTTCAGCTAGTTTCTCAACAGCTGTAAACCGTAGCTAGGACAATCACAATATATTTTAAACGTTTTTCAGTGGTTCCATCATGCCACAATGGATATGGATGGTATACAATCTGTTCAACTATTTCTTCACTTGTATAAATAGTGACTAACCATACAGCTTGTTTGTGTTTGTTCAAATCTGCCTTTATTAAGACAAGGTCAAAGTAGCCAAGAAATAATGACTAGAGGAAAGCAACAAGAATGGAACTTGTATGTGGTCCTGACAGATAGCTGTGATTTTGACATTGTTCTTGCAGTTTTCTTCTAAATACTAGTTTTTGCTTTAGCAAGCAGGCTAGTGAAAACTGAAAGTGCATCTACAACCTGATTCTGTTGGTTTGTTCTACAGACAATGTTTCCTATGTCTCTTTAGACTAGTTGCATAGTTGGTAATTCAGTAGCTCCTAAAACCTTTATGAGCTGTGGCAAAACTCTTGTTTTTAAAACAATTTAATTTGGTTCATTTGCACCATCAGTGAGGTGGGAAATAGTCTGCAAATATCCGTAAATACTTCAAGATCAATATGATACAGAAGATAAACTAAAGTAGAGAGAATTTGCTTAACAGCATCTAATAGTAGAGTTGGATTTTTACAACAAAAAAAGTTGGAAAGTGTCCAGGTAAAATTATATAAATAACCACACGCCAAAGATGATATATCAGAAACTGCAAGCAGAATTAATAAAGTATCTATTGCACCATTCTTGATAACCAAATCTTGAAAGATTTCCTAAAGCTCATATAGCTTATTTACTTATGTGTGAATGGTAAGATGCCAACAAAGCAATGAATGCTCTTCATCTACCACAGCTTTGATCTATTGTGATTTCCCAAAGTCTATATTAGCAAGTGCACCTAAACAAATTAAAGTTTAACAGTACTACAGAGAAAGACTTGCATTTTGGAATCAAACCAATCTGGATTATGTTTATGGAGGGTTGTTTTTCCATAGAAAATAATTTTCTAGCACCTTTGGTAGCTTGTAGTTGGAGTACCAAATTATTACTCTTTGTGTCTTTCACAGTGACACCAGCAGAACAATTTACAAAGCCCTAGTTGCTATTGTTTTCCTGTGATAGAAAAGTAGCAGGTGCTGGGTGCAGTGGCTCACACCTGTAATCCCAGCACTTTGGGAGGCCGAGGTGGGCGGATCACTTGAGGTTAGGAGTTCAAGACCAACCTGGCCCACATGGTGAAACCCCATCTCTACAAAAAAAAAAAATACAAAATTAGTCAGGCATGGTGGTGGACGCCTGTAATCCTAGCTCCTTGGGAGGCAGAGGCAGGAGAATCCCTTAAACGCGGGAGGCCGAGGTTGCAGGGTGCCAGGATCTCACCACTGTACTCCAGCCTGGGCCACAGAGCAAGACTCTTGTCTCCAAAAAAAAAAAAAAAAAAAAAAAAAAAAAAAAAGGAGTGGCAGGAAAAGAGCTTATATTTCTTTTTTAAAAAATTTAAATACGTTTTTGTGGAACAGGTCGTGTTTAGTTACGTGAATAAGTTCTTTAGTGGTGATTTCTGAGATTTGGGTGCACCCATCACCCAAACAGAGTACACTGTACCCAATATGTATTCTTTTACCCCTCACTGCCCTCCGCCCTTTTCCCCAAGTCCCTGAAGTCCAGTGTATTATTCTTATGCCTTTGCATCCTCATAGCTTAGCTCCCACATATGAGTGAGAACATACGATATTTGGTTTTTCATTCCTGAGTTACTTAACTTAGAATAATAGTCTCCAATTCAATGCAGGTTGCTGCGAATGCCATTATTTCATTCCTTTTTATTGCTGAGTAGTATTCCATGGTATATATATACCACATTTTCTTTATCACTCATAACACTCATTGATTGGTGAGCATTTGGGCTGGTTCTATATTTTTGCACTTGCAAATTGTGCTGCTATAAACGTGTGTGCAAGTATCTTTTTCGTATAATGCCTTCTTTTTCTCTGGGTAGATATCTAGTAGTGGGATTGCTGGATCAAATGGTAGATCTTCTTTTAGTTCTTTAAGGAATCTCCCCACTGTTTTTCATTTTTTAGCATCCCACCTATCTTCCTTAGCTTTCCTCAGTTTCATATTAACTTCTATACTTTATTGTATCATTTCTCTTCTTTCTCTTTGTTCTTCCACCTGTAAAGGTGGACAGCTGGTGAATTGTCCTTCACATTGGTGGATGTATTTTTAGACCATTGAGAAAAAGTTAGAAGATAGTGTGGATCTGGCTCAGGTTCTATGGGTAACAGGGTCAGGGCTCACAGGCCTCAGGTCAGCACTTTCTAGATGGCTAAAAAAATTATGCTTTAAAATTCTAAACTATAAAGGCTTTCAGAGCTAATATTTTGATTTTCTAATGATGTATGGAAAATGGTAAGAAACTCTACCATGGTGGGAAAATACATTTCTAATTCAGAGGACATTACTGAAGAGAGAAAAATATCTACCAATTGGAAAAAGTGATTTGGACAGTATTTAGTCAAGTGTATGGTAGAATGACTTTGTAATTATTAATGGCAAAAACCGCAATTACTTTTGTACCAACCTAAATATTTTTATTGATATTACTTTTTTTTTTTTTTTTTTTTTTTTTTTTTTTTTTTTTACTTTTTCTGGTACGTAGTAGGGATACATATATGGAGTACATGAGATGTTTTGATACAGATATACAATACACAATAATCTCATTAGAGTACATGGGATATCTATGATCTCAAGCATTCATTATTTCTTTGTGTTGTAAACCATCTAATTATACTTTTAGTTATTTTTAAATATAAACTATTGTTGACTGTAGCCACCCTGTTGTGCTATCCAATACTAGATTATTTTCCATGCATTAACCATTCCCACCCTTACCCTCCAACCACTATCTTTCTCAGCCTCTGGTAATCATCATTCTACTCTTTATCTACATGAGTTCACTTGTTTTAATTTTTAGCTCTCAGAAATATGTGAGAACATGCATGGTTTGTCTTTTGGTACGTGGCTTTTTTCACTTAACATAATGACCTCCAATTTCAGCCATATTGTTGCAGATGATAAGATTTCATTCATTTTTATGGCTGAATATTATTCCATTGTGTATATGAACCATATTTTTAAAAATCTATTCATGTGTTGATGGACGCTTAAGTTGCTTTCACATTTTGGCTATTGTGAATAGTGTTGCAATAAACACAGGAGTGCAGCTATATTTTCAATAGACTGATTTCCTTTCTTTGGTCTATATACTTAGCAGTGAAATTGCTGGATCATGTGGTTGCTCAATTTTTTTTTTTTTTTTTTTTTTTTGAGGAGGCTTCAAACTGTTATTCATAGCAATTTTACTAATTTACATTCTCACTAACAGTGTACAAAGTTTCCCTTTCCTCCATGTTGTTGCTGGTATTTGTTTTTGCCTGTCTTTTGGATATAAGCCATTTATCTGGGGTGAGATTATGTCTTATTATAGTTTTGATTTGCATTTCTCTGATGATCAATGATATTGAGCACCTTTTCACATGCCTGTTTGCCATTTGCATGTCTTCTTGTGAGAAATGTCAGTTACATTTAGTCTTAGGTATATTATTTTATTTGTAGCTACTGTAAATGAGATTATTTATTGGTTTCTTTTTTAGATTGTTATTGGCATGTAGAAATACTACTGATTTTTGTATGTTGATTTTATATGCTGCAATGTTGCTGAATTTTTATATTAGTTCTAAAAGTCTTTAAGTTTTTTCAAATATAAGATCATATAATCAAACAAGGATAATTTGACTTCTTCCATTCCAATTTGGATACCCTTTATTTCTTTTTGTTGTCTGATTGCTCTAACTGGGACATTCAATACCATTTTGAATAACAGTGGTGTAAGTGGGAATCTTTGTCATGTTTGTCATGTCATGAGGAAAAACGGCTTGCAGTTTTTCCTCAATATGATAGTAGCTGTGGGTCAATGGTATATGGCTTTTATTTTGTTGAGGTATGCTTCTTCTATACCCAGGATTTTGGTTTTTTTTTTTTTTTTTTTTTTTAGGAGGGATGTTGAATATTATCAAATGCTTTATCAGCATCAGTTGAATTTATCATATGATTTTTGTCCTTCATTCTTTTGATATGATGGATTACACTGGCTGATTTGTATATGTTGAACCATTCCTCCCTCCCTAGGATAAATCCCACTTGGTCATGATGAATGATTTTTTTTTAAATGTTTTTTGTTTTGCTAATATTTTGTT
>NW_022304018.1:3787-4180 GCF_002776525.5 Piliocolobus tephrosceles | reverse complement strand
CTCCTGACCTCGTGATCCGCCCGCCTCAGCCTCCCAAAGTGCTGGGACCACAGGCATGAGCCACCGCGCCAGGCCTGTTGTTGTTTTGAGATGGAGTCTTGCTCTGTTGTCCAGGCTAGACTGCAGTGGCGCAATCTCAGCTCACTGCAACCTCTGCCTCCCGGGTTCAAGGGATTCTGCTGCCTCAGCCTCCTGAGTAGCTGGGACTACTGGCTTGCGCCACCATGCCCAGCTAATTTTTTTTTTTTTTTTGTATTTTTAGTAGAGATGGAGTTTCACCATATTGGCCAGGCTGGTCTCAAACTCCTGACTTCACATGATCTGCCCACTTAAGTCTCCCAAAGTGCTGGGTTTACAGGCGTGAACCACCATGCCTGGACAGTTTATTTTATT
>NW_022304018.1:2387-3687 GCF_002776525.5 Piliocolobus tephrosceles | reverse complement strand
CTTTTTTGAGACAGAGTCTTGCTTTGTCACCCAGGCTGGAGTGCAATGGCGTGATCTTGGCTCACTGCACCCTCCGCTTCCCAGGTTCAGACGATTCTCCTGCTTCAGTCTCCTGAGTAGCTGGGATTACGGGCACTCGCCACCCCACCCAGCTAATTTTGTATTTTTAGTAGAGATGGGGTTTCACCATGTTGGCCAGGCTGGTCTCGAACTCCTGACCTCAGGTGATCCATCTGCCTTGGCCTCCCAAAGTGATGGGATTACAGGTGTGAGCCACAACACCTGCCCTTTATTTTACTGATTAATTTATTTTGAGATGACAACTCGCCCTCTGTCGCCAGGCTGGAGTGCAATGGTGCGATCTTGGCTCACTGCAACCTCCACCTCCTGAGTTCAAGCTATTCCCCTGCCTCAGCCTCCTGAGTAGCTGGGACTACAGGCGTGTGCCACCATGCCCAGCTAATTTTTTTTTTTTGTATTTTAGTAGAGACGGAGTTTCACCATGTTGGCCAGGATGGTCTCCATCTCCTGACCTTGTGATCCGCCTGCCTCAGCGTCCCAAAGTGCTGGGATTACAAGCGTGAGCCACCGTGCCCAGCCTATTTTATGTTTTTAAATAAAACAGAGTGGGGTCTCTCTGCCTGCTGCCGACTGTCTCAGCCTTAAGGGCCAGCTTCAGGCTGCCTTCTCCAGGAAGCCTGCCATGACTCCCTCCCTCTTCTATTCTAACAGCAGGTTTCCTGCTCAGAAAGGGTCAGTGACCCAGCCAGGATCACCCAGTAAGGGCACAGCCAGGAGCTGTGGGCTTGAAGGGCCTTACACCTGCAGCAGCTCCTGGATCACACAGCTCCTGCATGCAGCACACCGTCACTGACCAACCAGACATGCTTCCAGAGTTAACTGGCACTATTTTGAGAAATGGGAAAAGCACCCTGAAGAAAGCAAGCACAATTCCCAAGACAGATCTCAAATGAGAGAGAGAGAGAGCAAGAAAACAAGTTGAATGGCGTCAGGAGGAAAAGCAACAGGTTTCCTTAAGAATGAGGGCGTTCTGGCCGGGTGCGGTGGCGCAAGCCTGTAATCCCAGCACTTTGGGAGGCCGAGACGGGTGGATCACGAGGTCAGGAGATCGAGACCATCCTGGCTAACACGAAGAAACCCTGTCTCTACTAAAAAATACAAAAAACTAGCCGGGCGAGGTGGCGGGCGCCTGTAGTCCCAGCTACTTGGGAGGCTGAGGCAGGAGAATGGCGTGAACCCGAGAGGCGGAGTTTGCAGTGAGCTGAGATCCGGCCACTGC
>NW_022304018.1:0-2287 GCF_002776525.5 Piliocolobus tephrosceles | reverse complement strand
AAAAAAAAAAAAAAAAAAAAGAATGAGGGCGTTCTTTGGGAGGCCGAGGCGGGAGGATCACGAAGTCAGGAGATCAAGACCATCCTGGCTAATACGGTGAAACCTCGTCTCTACTAAAAATACAAAAAATTAGCCAGGCACGGTGGTGGGCGCCTGTAGTCCCAGCTACTCAGGAGGCTGAGGCAGGAGAATGGCATGGACTTGGGAGGCTGAGCTTGCAGTGAGCCGAGATCGCGCCACTGCACTCCAGCTTGGGCGACAGAGCGAGACTCTGTCTCAAAAAAAAAAAAAAGAATGAGGGCGTTAGGCCAGGCGCGGTGGCTCACACCTGTAATCCCAGCACTTGGGAGGCTGAGGCAGGTAGATCACGAGGTCAGGAGTTTGAGACCAGCCTGACCAACATGGTGAAACCCCATCTCTACTAAAAATACAATAATTAGCCAGGCATGGTGGCACATGCCTCTAATCCCAGCTACTTGGGAGGCTGGGGCAGGAGAATGGCTTGAATCCGGGAGGTGGAGGTTGCAGTGAGCTGAGATCGCACCATTGCACTCCAGCCTGGGCGACAGGGTGAGACTCTGTCTAAAAAAAAAAAAAAAAACAAAGCAGTCAGGGAGGGCTCCTCAGGGGAGGTGACCAGCAGAGCCTTGGTCCCCATATACACCTGGCCTCCAGACCTAGCCTTGGGTGGTCACCTGGCTGCCTTCAGTAGCGCTGCCCTGGGCCTCCCCAGATCCTGGGCAGAGGCACCAGGCTAAGGGGGAATCCCTGCCCCAGGGGAAGTGGGAACTTCTAACATCTCTTGGGAGAGTTTTAAAAAATCCTTAAAAACTACCCTCTCTCCAGCCCCCAGGGTACCCGGAGAAACCCTTCCAGCTTTCCTTCCTAGGGAGTTCCCGGACTTGCTTATTTGATTGAATTATTCAGAAAAAGAAAATGCGGTTCCCTGTGCTTCCCACTCACACACACACACACCACACACGCCCCACACACACCACACACACACCACACACACACACACACCTGCCACACACACACCACACACACACACACACAACCTTTTTTGCTTTCTCTAGACCCATCTGGTATAGGGCCAGCTCTCTCCCTTCTCCAGATGAGAAACAGAGACCACATGTGCCCATAGGAACTGGATCCTTTGGGGCCTGGAGGCCTAGGCGGTTGGGGGTTGGGGGGGAGGCTGCGGGCACCCTCATCCTCCGCGGGGCTCACAATCACTTCCCTAGAGGCCAAGGTAGCCCTCGGCACTCAGGACCCTTCTGGTTGTCCCAAGAGGGGCCTCAGAAGCTGGGTGACAAGTTGGGGCAGGAGAGATGGGGGTCAGTAGCAAGTTCAAGTTCAGGTTGAGTGGGGCTCCTGAGGCCCTGGCACTGACATCCTGGCTCTGACACCCTCTTGGGGTGTTGCACGGGCCAAAGATGAGTCCTTCCCATACTATGGACTATCCCAGGCAGTGACTTCCCTGCCCTGGGCCTCTTGCCCTCAGCTATGAGAAGGGGCCGAGGGTTACCTAGCTCCCAGGTGGCCCCTGAGAGGAGCCAGTGAGGCGGGGTCTGCAGTCCAGGCCCAGGGTCAGTGCGAGGGACTCGCCCTCTTCCTGGCTGGGTCGGCTTATCCCTGACACGCTCCTGCCTGGCCTGGGACCTCAGAAATGCCCCCTTGGAGCTGGGCCTAGTGGCTCACGCCTATAATCCCAGCACTTTGGAGGGCCGAAGTGGGCAGATCACCTGAGGTCAGGAGTTCAAGACCAGCCTGGGAAACAAGGTGAAACCCCATCTCTACTAAACATACAAAAAATTAGCTGGGTGTGGTGGCAGGCGCCTGTAATCCCAGCTACCCGGGAGGCTGAGGCAGGAGAATCAGTTGAACCCAGGAGGTGGAGGTTGCAGTGAGCTGAGATCGAGTTCATACCATTGTACTCCAGTCTGGGCGAGAAGAGCAAAACTCAGTCTCAAAGAAAAAGAAAGAAAGAGAGAAAGAGAGAAAGAGAGGCTGGGCACGGTGGCCCACACGTGTAATCCCAGCACTTTGGGGGGCCGAGGCGGGCAGGATCACCCGAGGTCAGGAGTTCGAGACCAGCCTGGCCAACATGGTGAAACCCCATCTCTACTAAAAATACAAAAATTAGCTGGGCGTGGTGGCAGGCACCTGTAGTCCCAGCTACTCAGGAAGCTGAGGCAGGAGAATCACTTGAACCCGGGAGGTGGAGGTTGCAGTGAGCCAAGATCACGCCACTGCACTCCAGCCCGGGCAACAGAGCAAGACTCCA
>NW_022304017.1:0-2944 GCF_002776525.5 Piliocolobus tephrosceles | reverse complement strand
TTGGACTCTTTGCAATTTTGTGTAATTATTTGGAGAAAAAAGTAAAGGTAAAAATACATAATCACATGACAAATGTTCACCACATCATGTGGATTGGAAATTAAGCTTCGAGACCAGATGAGGTGGCTCATGCCCATGATCCCACAGCTTTGAGAGGCTGAGGTGGGAGGATCACTTTAGGCCAGGAGTTCAAGAGCAGCCTGGGAAACATAGGAAGACCCCACCTCTACAAAATACTAAACAATTAATTGAATGTGGTGGCGGGTATACCTGTGGTTCTAGCTACTTGGGAAGCTGAGGTGGAGGATTGCTTAAGCCTAGGAGTTCAAGGTTATAGTGAGCTATGATCATCCCACTGCCTTGGTGTCAGAGCAAGGCCCCATCTCAAAAAAAAAAATTAAAAATAAAGAAAGAAAATAATATTAAGCTTTAAGAGCATTCAAGAGCATGTGTGTGAGAATGTGTCAGTGTGTGCCAGTCGTGTGTATTTTGTGAGTGATTGTGTCATTGTGTGGAGAGTATCTGAGTAAGAACATATGTCAATCTGTGTGGCGGCATCTTTGTGTCTGTGTGTGTTGGTGTGTGAGTCTATGGGTGCATTCATTCATTCATTCATTCACTCAACTAGTATATTTAAAGTAACAATCAGGCACTATTCAAGGCAAGGGAAATACAGCTGTGAACAATCAAAATCACTGTCCTTGTCCTCATGAAGCTTGTATTCCAGAGGAGAGAGAGACTATAAGCAACTAAAATAAACACATCTGTAGCTGGGCACGGTGACTCATGCTTATAATTCCAGCACTTTGGGAGGCTGAAGTGGGAGGACCCCTTGAGGCCAGGAGTTTGAGACCAGCCTGGGAGACATAGCAAGACTTCATGTGTACCAAAAAGAAATACAAAATAGCTGAGTGTGGTGGCACACGCCTGTAGTCCCCAGCTACTTGGGAGGCTGGGGTGGGAGGATCACTTGAGCCCAAGAGTTTGAGGCTACAGTGAGTCAAGACTGCACTAGTGCACTCCAGCCTAGGTGACAGAGCACAACCTGGTCTCTGAAAATAAATACATAAGTAAATAATTCTTAAACGTTAGTAAAAGCGTTGTGAACAAAAACAAAACAGGGTGGGGTCAGAGGGGGTGGGAGATGCCACATGAAGTGGGCAGTGCAGGGACGGGTTGTGGTGGGAATGAGGAGAATGTCAGGGTGGAAGGGAGCCCTGGAGATGAGCTTCCAGGCAGGGGAGCAGCTGTGCAGAGGTTCTGAGGTGTGGACACCTGGGCGTGCTGGATGAACAACGCTTGGAGGGCCTCAATCTGGCCCCATTGCACAGCCACATCTGGGTAAACTGGGCGGTATCTGGACAGGGCCTTGCCAATGAGAGGGATTTTTCATGTAACAGGTTTTGAAAAGATTCTTCAAAACATTCCAAAGGTATTACAGGGGACATTTTCCTCCATTCCCAGACCCCAGGTCCTCTGCCAGAAACGAGCACGTGACCAAGTCTCATGCATCCTTCCTGGAAAGCAGCTGTGCACGTGTTATTATTGTTACATGAAGAAGGAGCACTGAAAAGAAAGAAGCAGAGGAAGAAAATGCTTCTTCTCTTCGGTTTTCCAGAGTGTTGTTATGAAGGGCTGGAGAGAGGGTTTGCAGGGAGGAGACAGAAACCTGAGGGACGGCACAATGCTCCAGAGCTTCTCTCTCCTCTCATCGTTGCGGAGTCCCTTGCTGCCCAGAGGCTCCTTCACCCCCACTGATGCTCAGCCCCGGGTCAGCCATCTCTGCTGACTTACAGCCCACTCCCCTCTTCTGCTCAGAGAATCTGAGAGCAGCGCGGCAGCGCCCCCCGCGTGGCCACAGGGCTAAGGATGGTAGCCCTGAGATCCTACTTCACCTGCTCAGCCAAGACCTCCTCTGGGTCTCCCTGGGCTCCAGGCAGCAGGACAGGGGTCTGAACGCAAGAGGCTGCGCCTACCCTAGGTCAGGGTTGGGATCAGCCGGGGTCTGTGTGGTTCTATTCATGTACGATTTATTGTATTCCATTGATTTATGCCTATTTTATGCCAATATCACACTGTTTGACGTGATTTATCACCCCAGGCTGTGGGGTCTTGGGGCAGAGCTACCATGGAGTCCATATCTGGTCTATTACAAGACCATCTGAGTGGAAAGGGGACAGTTTGGGCCTCTGGTCTGCCATGCACCCAGCATAACAATCGTTCCTATTTTGACTGTGGATGGAATATTTAATCCATTCCAGCCAGGTATTTGCATCCTGAGACCCTGTTTCAATGGCTAGAGTTTGCCGCAGGTCTTTTACTTCTACTCTCGCTACTTTGGTTTTGTCACTGGGTATAGGTGGGGTGATGGTTTGAGGAAGATGTGGTAGAGAGGTGGAAGGGGCAATAAAGCAGATTCCAAAAATTCCCTAGGATCCTTTCCTGAGATGTTGGCCCATATGCCATAAATACGACTTAATGAATGGGAAGAGTTTTGGGATGTTGCAATAGTAATAGTAAGCCGAATAGGATTACATTGGTTATATGGACAATTAGAAGAGGCACCCCCTTTTGTAAAATGGATATATGGCTTTAAGGACTGGCAAAGACTGGTGGGAGCAGTCCAGCCTGGACCTTTCGTGTCCCATAAGACATTAGACCAAGTATAACACAGGGACTCTGTTTTTAAGGGGACAAGAGTCCCATTCCCACCAGTTAATACAACTATTATTTTTGGGGTTATCATGATCTTTACAAGAATTTACTATATCTTTCCAATCTAAGGAAGTCCAAGAGGGACAAAGATATTTATCTGAGGCAGTCAGCTGTGTTTGGTCCTGTAAATTTCCACAAGGCATGACTAGACAAGGATCAAAGGTAATAATTTTGGGCAAACCTGATCTAGTTACATTAATGATGAGATGGGGGCAGTTAAGGGAAAGAA
>NW_022304016.1:609-1439 GCF_002776525.5 Piliocolobus tephrosceles | reverse complement strand
CTGTCACCTCTAGCTCCAGCCACACTTTCAGCTCAAGAGCTGAGGTCGGTGGCTCTACAACAGGTGCCATGAAGTCAGGTAGCTCCTCACTGGGCTGGTCCTGGGCAGTCCCATGGCAGGGGCAGGAGGGCTCTGGAGCTGCCTCTAGCTCCAGCACTGTCCCTGGAGGGGCCCTTTCTCTGGTACTGGCACTGGCTCAACAGCTGGCACTGGAAATAGCTGTATTTCTGCACCTGAAGCAGGAGCTGAAAAAGGAGAAAGGTCACCAATATCACTCATTTTCCACTGGAATTTCTAAACATGAAAACAACCTCACTGAATTTAAAGGAATTTCAGCCTGAGAATATCAACCCTGGAAAGTCTTCCAGATTGCAGGTGACTTCACCATGTGCCCGTGTCTCGATGAGCTCCAGAGACTCCAGCTGGACAAGAACAATGTGCAGATATGGCACTGGTGGGATCACTGGTGAGGCCTGGCCTGATAGCTCCATCTGGGGCCTTGGTGTCCATCTGGGACCTGCTGTCTACCTGGTGACTCCTGTCCTGTGGTAGGTACCTGGAGGGGGAGCCTTCTGCCACATGGCCAGAGGCATCTGGGGTGAGGGATGAGCCTACATGGGTATGGTCGGAAAAGAAAGGCTCTCACTCCCACCATTCCTGAAGCAGCAGCCTCGAGATGTGGGGATGCACACGAGGTCATCTTGTTTTCTTGAGCTTCTCCCACCAAGTGAGTTGGCTACGGGCTGACCCTAGGATGTGTGTGCCTGGTTACCAGAATAATAATTCTTCTTCTTCTTCTTCTTCTTCTTCTTCTTCTTCTTCTTCTTCTT